>NW_027422452.1:0-77862 GCF_037893015.1 Macrotis lagotis
CCGTGCATTGCCTAGCCCTGCGTTGCCGTGCCTTAGCCTTGTTTCCCCTTGCCGAGCCGTTCCTTCCGTTACCCTTCCCTTGCCTTGGTTTCCCTTGCCTTCCTTGCCTTCCGTTACTCTTTGCTTGCCTTCCGTGCATTGCCTAGCCGTGCGTTGTCGTGCATCAGCCTTGCCTTGCCTCACCGTGCCTTGCCTTGCGTTACCCTTTCCTTGCCTTGCCGTGCATTGCCTAGCCCTGCGTTGTCGTGCCTTAGCCTTGTTTCCCCTTACCTTGCCGTTCCTTGCGTTACCCTTGCCTTGCCTTGCTTTCCCTTGCCTTCCTTGCCTTCCGTTACTCGTTCCTTGCCTAGCCGTGCACTGCCTAGCCTTGCGTTGTCGTGCATTAGCCTTGCCTCCCCAAACCGTGCCTTGCCTTGCGTTACCCTTTCCTTGCCTTGCCGTGCATTGACTAGCCCTGCGTTGTCGTGCCTTAGCCTTGTTTCCCCTTACCGAGCCTTTCCTTCCGTTACCCTTGCCTTGCCTTGGTTTCCCTTGCCTTCCTTGCCTTCCGTTGCTCTTTGCTTGCCTTCCGTGCATTGCCTAGCCTTGCGTTGTCGTGCCTTAGCCTTGCCTCGCCTGACCGTGCCTTGCCTTGCGTTACCCTTTCCTTGCCTTGCCGTGAATTGCCTAGCCTTGCGTTGTCGTGCATCAGCCTTGCCTTGCCTCACCGTGCCTTGCCTTGCGTTACCCTTTCCTTGCCTTGCAGTGCATTGCCTAGCCGTGCGTTGTCGTGCCTTAGCCTTGTTTCCCCTTGCCGTGCCGTTCCTTCCGTTACCCTTGCCTTGCCTTGCTTTCCCTTGCCTTCCTTGCCTTCCGTTACTCTTTGCTTGCCTTCCGTGCATTGCCTAGCCTTGCGTTGTCGTGTCTTAGTCTTTTTTCACCTTGCCATAGCCTTGCTTGCGTTGCCTTGCTTTGCCTTGCCTTCCTTGCCTTCCGTTACTCTTTGCTTCCCTTCCGTGCATTGCCTAGCCTTGCGTGGTCGTGCCTTAGCCTTTTTTCACCTTGCTATACCCTTGCATGCGTTGCCTTGCTTTGCATTGCATTCCTTGCCTTCCGTTACTCTTTGCTTGCCTTCCGTGCATTGCCTAGCCTTGCGTTGTCGTGCATTAGCCTTGCCTCCCCAAACCGTGCCTTGCCTTGCGTTACCCTTTCCTTGCCTTGCCCTGCATTGCCTAGCCCTGCGTTGCCGTGCCTTAGCCTTGTTTCCCCTTGCCGAGCCGTTCCTTCCGATACCCTTGCCTTGCCTTGGTTTCCCTTGCCTTCCTTGCCTTCCGTTACTCTTTGCTTGCCTTCCGTGCATTGCCTAGCCTTGCGTTGTCGTGCATTAGCCTAGCCTCGCCTGACCGTGCCTTGCCTTGCGTTACCCTTTCCTTGCCTTGCCGTGCATTGCCTACCCGTGCGTTGTCGTGCATTAGCCTTGTCTTGCCTTACCGCGCCTTGCCTTGCGTTACCCTTTCCTTGCCTGGCCTTGCATTGCCTAGCCGTGCGTTGCCGTTCCTTAGCCTTGTTTCCCCTTGCCGTGCCTTGCCTTTTGTTACACTTGCATTGCCTTGCTTTGCCTTGCGTTCCTTTCCTTCCGTTACTCTTTCGTTGCCTAGCCGTGCACTGCCTAGCCTTGCGTTGTCGTGCATTAGCCTTGCCTCCCCAAACCGTGCCTTGCCTTGCGTTACCATTTCCTTGCCTTGCCCTGCATTGCCTAGCCGTGCGTTGCCGTGCCTTAGCCTTGTTTCCCCTTGCCGTGCCGTTCCTTCCGTTAACCTTGCCTTCCCTTGCTTTCCCTTGCCTTCCTTGCGTTCCGTTACTCTTTGCTTGCCTTCCGTGCATTGCCTAGCCTTGCGTTGTCGTGCCTTAGCCTTGCCTCGCCTGACCGTGCCTTGCCTTGCGTTACCCGTACCTTGCCTTGCCCTGCATTGCCTAGCCCTGTGTTGTCGTGCCTTAGCCTTGTTTCCCCTTACCGTGACGTTCCTTTCGTTACCCTTGCCTTCCCCTGCTTTCCCTTACATTCCTTGCCTTCCGTTACTCTTTGCTTTCCTTCCGTGCATTGCCTAGCCTTGCGTTGTCGTGCCTTAGCCTTGCCTCGCCTGACAGTGCCTTGCCTTGCGTTACCTTTTCCTTGGCTGGCCGTGCATTGCCTAGCGTTGCGTTGTGGTGCCTTAGGCTTGTTTCACCTTGCCATAGCCTTGCTTGCTTTGCCTTGCTTTGCCTTGCCTTCCTTCCATTCCGTTACTCTTTGCTTGCCTTCCGTGCATTGCCTAGCCTTGCGTTGTCGTGCCTTAGCCTTGTTTCCCCTTGCCGTGCCGTGCCTGTTGTTACACTTGACTTGCCATGCTTTGCCTTCCTTTCCTTTCCTTCCGTTACTCGTTCCTTGCCTAGCGGTGCACTGCCTAGCCTTGCGTTGTCGTGCATTAGCCTTGCCTCCCTAAACCGTGCCTTGCCTTGCGTTACCCTTTCCTTGCCTTGCCCTGCATTGCCTAGCCGTGCGTTACCGTGCCTTAGCCTTGTTTCCCCTTGCCGTGCCGTTCCTTCCGTTAACCTTGCCTTGCCTTGCTTTCCCTTGCCTTCCTTGCGTTCCGTTACTCTTTGCTTGCCTTCCGTGCATTGCCTAGCCTTGCGTTGTCGTGCCTTAGCCTTGCCTCGCCTGACCGTGCCTTGCCTTGCGTTACCCTTACCTTGCCTTGCCCTGCATTGCCTAGCCCTGTGTTGTCGTGCCTTAGCCTTGTTTCCCCTTACCGTGCCGTTCCTTTCTTTACCCTTGCCTTCCCCTGCTTTCCCTTGCATTCCTTGCCTTCCGTTACTCTTTGCTTGCCTTCCGTGCACTGCCTAGCCTTGCGATGTCGTGCATTAGCTTTGCCTTGCCTGACAGTGCCTTGCCTTGCGTTACGCTTTCCTTGCCTTGCCGTGCATTGCCTAGCCCTGCGTTGCCGTTCCTTAGCCTTGTTTCCCCTTGCCGAGCCGTTCCTTCCGATACCCTTGCCTTGCCTTGGTTTCCCTTGCCTTCCTTGCCTTCCGTTACTCTTTGCTTGCCTTCCGTGCATTGCCTAGCCTTGCGTTGTCGTGCCTTAGCCTTGCCTCGCCTGACCGTGCCTTGCCTTGCGTTACCCTTTCCTTGCCTTGCCGTGCATTGCCTAGCCGTGCGTTGTCGTGCATCAGCCTTGCCTTGCCTCACCGTGCCTTGCCTTGCGTTACCCTTTCCTTGCCTTGCCGTGCATTGCCTAGCCGTGCGTTGCCGTGCCTTAGCCTTGTTTCCCCTTGCCGTGCCGTTCCTTCCGTTACCCTTGCCTTGCCTTTCTTTCCCTTGCCTTCCTTGCCTTCCGTTACTCTTTGCTTGCCTTCCGTGCATTGCCTGGCCTTGCGCTATCGTGCATTAGCCTTGCCTTTCCTCAGAGTACCTTGCCTTGCGTTACCTTTTCCTTGGCTGGCCGTGCATTGCCTAGCCGTGCGTTGTGGTGCCTTAGCCTTGTTTCACCTTGCCATAGCCCTGCTTGCTTTGCCTTGCATTCCTTTCCTTCCGTTACTCTTTGCTTGCCTTCCGTGCATTGCCTAGCCTTGCGTTGTCGTGCCTTAGCCTTGCCTCGCCTAACCGTGCCTTGCCTTGCGTTACCCTTTCCTTGCCTTGCCGTGCATTGCCTAGCCGTGCGTTGTCGTGCATTATCCTCGCCTTGCCTTACCGTGACTTGCCTTGCGTTACCCTTTCCTTGCCTGGCCGTGCATTGCTTAGCCTTGCGTTGCCGTGCCTTAGCCTTCTTTCCCTATGCCGTGCCGTGCCTGTTGTTACACTTGCCTGGCCTTGCTGTGCCTGGCCTTCCTTTCCTTCCGTTACTCTTTCCTTGCCTAGACGTGCACTGCGTAGCCTTGCGTTGTCGTGCATTACCCTTGCCTCGCCTGACCGTGCCTTCCCTTGCGTTACCATTTCCTTGCCTTGCTGTGCATTGCCTAGCCCTGCGTTGTCGTGCCTTAGCCTTGTTTCCCCTTACCGTGCCGTTCCTTCCGTTACCCTTCCCTTCCCCTGCTTTCCCTTGCCTTCCTTGCCTTCCGTTACTCTTTGCTTGCCTTCCGTGCATTGCCTACCCTTGCGTTGTCGTGCCTTAGCCTTGCCTCGCCTGACCGTGCCTTGCCTTGCGTTACCCTTTCCTTGCCTTGCCGTGCATTGCCTAGCCGTGCTTTGTCGTGCATCAGCCTTGCCTTGCCTCACCGTGCCTTGCCTTGCGTTACCCTTTCCTTGCCTTGCCGTGCATTGCCTAGACGTGCGTTGCCGTGCCTTAGACTTGTTTCCCCTTGCTGTGCCGTTCCTTCCGTTACCCTTGCCTTGCCTTGCTTTCCCTTGCCTTCCTTGCCTTCCGTTACTCTTTGCTTGCCTTCCGTGCATTGCCTAGCCTTGCGTTGTCGTGCCTTAGCCTTGCCTCGGTTAACCGTGCCTTGCCTTGCGTTACCCTTTCCTTGCCTTGCCGTGCATTGCCTAGCCGTGCGTTGTCGTGCATCAGCCTTGCCTTGCCTCACCGTGCCTTGCCTTGCGTTACCCTTTCCTTGCCTTGCCCTGCATTGCCTAGCCTTGCGTTGTCGTGCCTTAGCCGTTTTTCCCCTTGCCGTGCCGTGCCTGTTGTTACACTTGCCTTGCCATGCTTTGCCTTGCCTTCCTTTCCTTCCATTACTCTTTCCTTGCCTAGCCGTGCACTGCCTAGCTTTGCGATGTCGTGCATTAGCTTTGCCTCGCCTGACAGTGCCTTGCCTTGCGTTACCCTTTCCTTGCCTTGCGGTGCATTGCCTAGCCCTGCGTTGCCGTGCCTTAGCCTTGTTTCCCCTTGCCGAGCCGTTCCTTCCGATACCCTTGCCTTGCCTTGGTTTCCCTTGCCTTCCTTGCCTTCCGTTACTCTTTGCTTGCCTTCCGTGCATTGCCTAGCCTTGCGTTGTCGTGCCTTAGCCTTGCCTCGCCTGACCGTGCCTTGCCTTGCGTTACCCTTTCCTTGCCTTGCCGTGCATTGCCTAGCCGTGCGTTGTCGTGCATCAGCTTTGCCTTGCCTCACCGTGCCTTGCCTTGCGTTACCCTTTCCTTGCCTTGCCGTGCATTGCCTAGCCGTGCGTTGCCGTGCCTTAGCCTTGTTTCCCCTTGCCGTGCCGTTCCTTCCGTTACCCTTGCTTTGCCTTGCTTTGCATTGCATTCCTTCCCTTCCGTTACTCTTTGCTTGCCTTCCGTGCATTGCCTAGCCTTGCGTTGTCGTGCCTTAGCCTTGCCTCGCCTAACCGTGCCTTGCCTTGCGTTACCCTTTCCTTGCCTTGCCGTGCATTGCCTAGCCGTGCGTGGTCGTGCATTAGCCTCACCTTGCCTTACCGTGCCTTGCCTTGCGTTACCCTTTCCTTCTCTGGCCGTGCATTGCTTAGCCTTGCGTTGCCGTGCCTTAGCCTTGTTTCCCCTTGCCGTGCCGTGCCTTTTGTTACACTTTCCTTGCCTTGCTTTGCCTTGCCTTCCTTTCCTTCCGTTACTCTTTCCTTGCCTAGCCGTGCACTGCGTAGCCATGCGTTGTCGTGCATTACCCTTGCCTCGCCTGACCGTGCCTTGCCTTGCGTTTCCCTTTCCTTGCCTTGCCCTGCATTACCTAGCCCTGTGTTGTCGTGCCTTAGCCTTGTTTCCCCTTACCGTGCCGTTCCTTTCGGTACCCTTGCCTTAACCTGCTTTCCTTTGCATTCCTTGCCTTCCGTCACTCTTTGCTTGCCTTCCGTGCATTGCCTAGCCTTACGTTGTCGTGCCTTAGCCTTGTTTCCCCTTGCCGTGCCGTGCCTGTTGTTACACTTGCCTTGCCATGCTTTGCCTTGCGTTCCTTTCCTTCCGTTACTCTTTCCTTGCCTAGCCGTGCACTGCCTAGCCTTGCGATGTCGTGCATTAGCTTTGCCTCGCCTGACAGTGCCTTGCCTTGCGTTACCCTTTCCTTGCCTTGCCGTGCATTGCCTAGCCCTGCGTTGCCGTGCCTTAGCCTTGTTTCCCCTTGCCGAGCCGTTCCTTCCGTTACCCTTCCCTTGCCTTGGTTTCCCTTGCCTTCCTTGCCTTCCGTTACTCTTTGCTTGCCTTCCGTGCATTGCCTAGCCGTGCGTTGTCGTGCATCAGCCTTGCCTTGCCTCACCGTGCCTTGCCTTGCGTTACCCTTTCCTTGCCTTGCCGTGCATTGCCTAGCCGTGCGTTGCCGTGCCTTAGCCTTGTTTCCCCTTGCCTTGCCGTTCCTTGCGTTACCCTTGCCTTGCCTTGCTTTCCCTTGCCTTCCTTGCCTTCCGTTACTCGTTCCTTGCCTAGCCGTGCACTGCCTAGCCTTGCGTTGTCGTGCATTAGCCTTGCCTCCCCAAACCGTGCCTTGCCTTGCGTTACCCTTTCCTTGCCTTGCCGTGCATTGACTAGCACTGCGTTGCCGTGCCTTAGCCTTGTTTCCCCTTGCCGAGCGTTTCCTTCCGTTACCCTTGCCTTGCCTTGCTTTCCCTTGCCTTCCTTGCCTTCCGTTTCTCTTTGCTTGCCTTCCGTGCATTGCCTAACCTTGCGTTGTCGTGCCTTAGCCTTGCCTCGCCTGACCGTGCCTTGCCTTGCGTTACCCTTTCCTTGCCTTGCCGTGCATTGCCTAGCCGTGCGTTGTCGTGCATTAGCCTTGTATTGCCTTACCGTGCCTTGCCTTGCGTTACCCTTTCCTTGCCTGGCCGTGCATTGCCTAGCCGTGCGTTTCCGTTCCTTAGCCTTGTTTCCCCTTGCCGTGCCTTGCCTTTTGTTACACTTGCCTTGCCTTGCTTTGCCTTGCATTCCTTTCCTTCCGTTACTCGTTCCTTGCCTAGCCGTGCACTGCCTAGCCTTGCGTTGTCGTGCATTAGCCTTGCCTTGCCTCACCGTGCCTTGCCTTGCGTTACCTTTTCCTTGGCTGGCCGTGCATTGCCTAGCCGTGCGTTGTGGTGCCTTAGCCTTGTTTCACCTTGCCATAGCCCTGCTTGCTTTGCCTTGCTTTCCCTTGCCTTTCTTGCCTTCCGTTACTCTTTGCTTGCCTTCCGTGCATTGCCTAGCCTTGCATTTTCGTGCCTTAGCCTTGCCTCGCCTGACCGTGCCTTGCCTTGCGTTACCCTTTCCTTGCCTTGCCGTGAATTGCCTAGCCTTGCGTTGTCGTGCATCAGCCTTGCCTTGCCTCACCGTGCCTTGCCTTGCGTTACCCTTTCCTTGCCTTGCAGTGCATTGCCTAGCCGTTCGTTGTCGTGCCTTATCCTTGTTTCCCCTTGCCGTGCCGTTCCTTCCGTTACCCTTGCGTTGCCTTGCTTTGCCTTGCCTTCCTTGCCTTCCGTTACTCTTTGCTTCCCTTCCGTGCATTGCCTAGCCTTGCGTGGTCGTGCCTTAGCCTTTTTTCACCTTGCTATACCCTTGCATGCGTTGCCTTGCTTTGCATTGCATTCCTTGCTTTCCGTTACTCTTTGCTTGCCTTCCGTGCATTGCCTAGCCTTGCGTTGTCGTGCATTAGCCTTGCCTCCCCAAACCGTGCCTTGCCTTGCGTTACCCTTTCCTTGCCTTGCCCTGCATTGCCTAGACCTGCGTTGCCGTGCCTTAGCCTTCTTTCCCCTTGCCGTGCCGTGCCTTCCGTTACACTTGCCTTGCCTTGCTTTGCCTTGCCTTCCTTTCCTTCCGTTACTCTTTCCTTGCCTAGCCGTGCACTGCGTAGCCTTGCGTTGTCGTGCATTACCCTTGCCTCGCCTGACCGTGCCTTGCCTTGCGTTACCCTTTCCTTGCCTTGCCGTGCATTGCCTAGCCCTACGTTGTCGTGCCTTAGCCTTGTTTCCCCTTACCGTTCCGTTCCTTCCGTTACCCTTCCCTTCCCCTGCTTTCCCTTGCCTTCCTTGCCTTCCGTTACTCTTTGCGTGCCTTCCGTGCATTGCCTAGCCTTGCGTTGTCGTGCCTTAGCCTTGCCTCGCCTGACCGTGCCTTGCCTTGCGTTACCCTTTCCTTGCCTTGCCGTGCATTGCCTAGCCGTGCTTTGTCGTGCATCAGCCTTGCCTTGCCTCACCGTGCCTTGCCTTGCGTTACCCTTTCCTTGCCTTGCCGTGCATTGCCTAGCCGTGCGTTGCCGTGCCTTAGACTTGTATCCCCTTGCCGTGCCGTTCCTTCTGTTACCCTTGCCTTGCCTTGCTTTCCCTTGCCTTCCTTGCCTTCCGTTACTCTTTGCTTGCCTTCCGTGCATTGCCTTGCCTTGCGTTGTCGTGCCTTAGCCTTGCCTAGCTTAACCGTGCCTTGCCTTGCGTTACCCTTTCCTTGCCTTGCCGTGCATTGCCTAGCCTTGCCTTGTCGTGCATCAGCCTTGCCTTGCCTCACCGTGCCTTGCCTTGCGTTACCCTTTCCTTGCCTTGCCCTGCATTGCCTAGCCGTGCGTTGTCGTGCCTTAGCCGTTTTTTCCCCTTGCCGTGCCGTGCCTGTTGTTACACTTGCCTTGCCATGCTTTGCCTTGCCTTCCTTTCCTTCCATTACTCTTTCCTTGCCTAGCCGTGCACTGCCTAGCCTTGCGATGTCGTGCATTAGCTTTGCCTCGCCTGACAGTGCCTTGCCTTGCGTTACCCTTTCCTTGCCTTGCCGTGCATTGCCTAGCCCTGCGTTGCCGTGCCTTAGCCTTGTTTCCCCTTGCCGAGCCGTTCCTTCCGTTACCCTTGCCTTGCCTTGGTTTCCCTTGCCTTCCTTGCCTTCCGTTACTCTTTGCTTGCCTTCCGTGCATTGCCTAGCCTTGCGTTGTCGTGCATTAGCCTTGCCTCGCCTGACCGTGCCTTGCCTTGCGTTACCCTTTCCTTGCCTTGCCGTGCATTGCCTACCCGTGCGTTGTCGTGCATTAGCCTTTTCTGGCCTTACCGTGCCTTGCCTTACGTTACCCTTTCCTTCCCTGCCCGTGCATTGACTAGCCGTGCGTTGCCGTTCCTTAGCCTTGTTTCCCCTTGCCGTGCCTTGCCTTTTGTTGCACTTGCCTTGCCTTGCTTTGCCTTGCCTTCCTTTCCTTCCGTTACTCTTTCCTTGCCTAGCCGTGCACTGCCTAGCCTTGCGTTGTCGTGCATTAGCCTTGCCTCCCCAAACCGTGCCTTGCCTTGCGTTACCATTCCTTGCCTTGCCCTGCATTGCCTAGCCGTGCGTTGTCGTGCCTTAGCCTTGTTTCCCCTTGCCGTACCGTTCCTTCCGTTAACCTTGCCTTGCCTTGCTTTCCCTTGCCTTCCTTGCCTTCCGTTACTCTTTGCTTGCCTTCCGTGCATTGCCTAGCCTTGCGTTGTCGTGCCTTAGCCTTGTTTCCCCTTGCCGTGCCGTTCCTTCCGTTACCCTTCCCTTCCCCTGCTTTCCCTTGCCTTCCTTGCCTTCCGTTACTCTTTGCTTGCCTTCCGTGCATTGCCTAGCCTTGCGTTGTCGTGCCTTAGCCTTGCCTAGCCTCACCGTGCCTTGCCTTGCGTTACCCTTACCTTGCCTTGCCGTGCATTGCCTAGCCCTGCGTTGTCGTGCCTTAGCCTTGTTTCCCCTTGCCGTGCCGTTCCTTCCGTTACCCTTGCCTTGCCTTGCTTTCCCTTGCCTTCCTTGCCTTCCGTTACTCTTTGCTTGCCTTCCGTGCATTGCCTAGCCTTGCGTTGTCGTGCCTTAGCCTTGCTTCGCCTGACCATGCCTTGCCTTGCGTTACCCTTTCCTTGCCTTGCCGTGTATTGCCTAGCCGTGCGTTGTCGTGCATTAGCCTTGCCTTGCCTCACCGTGCCTTGCCTTGCGTTACCCTTTCCTTGCCTTGCCGTGCATTGCCTAACCGTGCGTTGTCGTGCCTTAGCCTTGTTTCCCCTTGCCGTGTCTTCCTTCCGTTACCCTTGCCTTGCCTTGCTTTCCCTTGCCTTCCTTGCCTTCCGTTACTCTTTGCTTGCCTTCCGTGCATTGCCTAGCCTTGCGTTGTCCTGTCTTAGTCTTTTTTCACCTTGCCATAGCCTTGCTTGCGTTGCCTTGCTTTGCCTTGCCTTCCTTGCCTTCCGTTACTCTTTGCTTCCCTTCCGTGCATTGCCTAGCCTTGCGTGGTCGTGCCTTAGCCTTTTTTCACCTTGCTATAGCCTTGCATGCGTTGCCTTGCTTTGCATTGTATTCCTTGCCTTCCGTTACTCTTTGCTTGCCTTCCGTGCATTGCCTAGCCTTGCGTTGTCGTGCATTAGCCTTGCCTCCCCAAACCGTGCCTTGCCTTGCGTTACCCTTTCCTTGCCTTGCCCTGCATTGCCTAGCCTTGCGTTGTCGTGTCTTAGCCTTTTTTCCCCTTGCCGTGCCGTTCCTTCCGTTACCCTTGCCTTGCCTTGGTTTCCCTTGCCTTCCTTGCCTTCCGTTACTCTTTGCTTGCCTTCCGTGCATTGCCTAGCCTTGCGTTGTCGTGCATTAGCCTTGCCTCGCCTGACAGTGCCTTGCCTTGCGTTACCCTTTCCTTGCCTTGCCGTGCATTGCCTACCCGTGCGTTGTCGTGCATTAGGCTTGTCTTGCTTTACCGCGCCTTGCCTTGCGTTACCCTTTCCTTGCCTGGCCGTGCATTGCCTAGCCGTGCGTTGCCGTTCCTTAGCCTTGTTTCCCCTTGCCGTGCCTTGCCTTTTGTTACACTTGCATTGCCTTGCTTTGCCTTGCCTTCCTTTCCTTCCGTTACTCTTTCCTTGCCTAGCCGTGCACTGCCTAGCCTTGCGTTGTCGTGCATTAGCCTTGCCTCCCCAAACCGTGCCTTGCCTTGCGTTAACATTTCCTTGCCTTGCCCTGCATTGCCTAGCCGTGCGTTGACGTGCCTTAGCCTTGTTTCCCCTTGCCGTGCCGTTCCTTCCGTTAACCTTGCCTTCCCTTGCTTTCCCTTTCCTTCCTTGCGTTCCGTTACTCTTTCCTTGCCTTCCGTGCATTGCCTAGCCTTGCGTTGTCGTGCCTTAGCCTTGCCTCGCCTGACCGTGCCTTGCCTTGCGTTACCCGTACCTTGCCTTGCCCTGCATTGCCTAGCCCTGTGTTGTCGTGCCTTAGCCTTGTTTCCCCTTACCGTGACGTTCCTTTCGTTACCCTTGCCTTCCCCTGCTTTCCCTTGCATTCCTTGCCTTCCGTTACTCTTTCCTTTCCTTCCGTGCATTGCCTAGCCTTGCGTTGTCGTGCCTTAGCCTTGCCTCGCCTGACAGTGCCTTGCCTTGCGTTACCTTTTCCTTGGCTGGCCGTGCATTGCCTAGCGTTGCGTTGTGGTGCTTAGGCTTGTTTCACCTTGCCATAGCCTTCCTTGCTTTGCCTTGCTTTGCCTTGCCTTCCTTCCATTCCGTTACCCTTTGCTTGCCTTCCGTGCATTGCCTAGCCTTGCGTTGTCGTGCCTTAGCCTTTTTTCACCTTGCCATAGACTTGCTTGCGTTGCCTTGCTTTGCCTTGCATTCCTTGCCTTCCGTTTCTCTTTGCTTGCCTTCCGTGCATTGCCTAGCCTTGCGTTGTGCCTTAGCCTTGCCTCGCCTAACCGTGCCTTGCCTTGCGTTACCCTTTCCTTGCCTTGCCGTGCATTGCCTAGCCGTGGGTTGTCGTGCATTAGCCTCGCCTTGCCTTACCGTGCCTTGCCTTGCGTTACCCTTTCCTTGCCTGCCCGTGCATTGCTTAGCCTTGCGTTGTCGTGCATTAGCCTTGCCTCCCCAAACCGTGCCTTGCCTTGCGTTACCCTTTCCTTGCCTTGCCGTGCATTGCCTAGCCGTGCGTTGTCGTGCATTAGCCTCGCCTTGCCTTACCGTGCCTTGCCTTGTGTTACCCTTTCCTTGCCTGGCCGTGCATTGCTTAGCCTTGCGTTGCCGTGCCTTAGCCTTGTTTCCCCTTGCCGTGCCGTGCCTTTTGTTACACTTGACTTGCCTTGCTTTGCCTGGCCTTCCTTTCCTTCCGTTACTCTTTCCTTGCCTAGCCGTGCACTGCGTAGCCTTGCGTTGTCGTGCATTACCCTTGCCTCGCCTGACCGTGCCTTCCCTTGCGTTACCCTTTCCTTGCCTTGCCGTGCATTGCCTAGCCCTGCGTTGTCGTGCCTTAGCCTTGTTTCCCCTTACCGTGCCGTTCCTTCCGTTACCCTTCCCTTCCGCTGCTTTCCCTTGCCTTCCTTGCCTTCCGTTACTCTTTGCTTGCCTTCCGTGCATTGCCTAGCCTTGCGTTGTCGTGCCTTAGCCTTGCCTCGCCTGACCGTGCCTTGCCTTGCGTTACCCTTTCCTTACCTTGCCGTGCATTGCCTAGCCGTGCGTTGTCGTGCATCAGCCTTGCCTTGCCTCACCGTGCCTTGCCTTGCGTTACCCTTTCCTTTCCTTGCTGTGCATTGCCTAGCCGTGCGTTGCCGTGCCTTAGCCTTGTTTCCCCTTGCCGTGCCGTTCCTTCCGTTACCCTTGCCTTGCCTTGCTTTCCCTTGCCTTCCTTGCCTTCCGTTACTCTTTGCTTGCCTTCCGTGCATTGCCTAGCCGTGCGTTGCCGTTCCTTAGCCTTGTTTCCCCTTGCCGTGCCTTGCCTTTTGTTACACTTGCCTTGCCTTGCTTTGCCTTGCCTTCCTTTCCTTCCGTTACTCTTTCCTTGCCTAGCCGTGCACTGCCTAGCCTTGCGTTGTCGTGCATTAGCCTTGCCTCCCCAAACCGTGCCTTGCCTTGCGTTACCATTTCCTTGCCTTGCCCTGCATTGCCTAGCCGTGCGTTGCCGTGCCTTAGCCTTGTTTCCCCTTGCCGTGCCGTTCCTTCCGTTAACCTTGCCTTCCCTTGCTTTCCCTTGCCTTCCTTGCGTTCCGTTACTCTTTGCTTGCCTTCCGTGCATTGCCTAGCCTTGCGTTGTCGTGCCTTAGCCTTGCCTCGCCTGACCGTGCCTTGCCTTGCGTTACCCGTACCTTGCCTTGGCCTGCATTGCCTAGCCCTGTGTTGTCGTGCCTTAGCCTTGTTTCCCCTTACCGTGACGTTCCTTTGGTTACCCTTGCCTTCCCCTGCTTTCCCTTGCATTCCTTGCCTTCCGTTACTCTTTGCTTTCCTTCCGTGCATTGCCTAGCCTTGCGTAGTCGTGCCTTAGCCTTGCCTCGCCTGACAGTGCCTTGCCTTGCGTTACCTTTTCCTTGGCTGGCCGTGCATTGCCTAGCGTTGCGTTGTGGTGCCTTAGCCTTGTTTCACCTTGCCATAGCCTTGCTTGCTTTGCCTTGCTTTGCCTTGCCTTCCTTCCATTCCGTTACTCTTTGCTTGCCTTCCGTGCATTGCCTAGCCTTGCGTTGTCGTGCCTTAGCCTTTTTTCACCTTGCCATAGCCTTGCTTGCGTTGCCTTGCTTTGCCTTGCATTCCTTGCCTTCCGTTACTCTTTCCTTGCCTTCCGTGCATTGCCTAGCCTTGCGTTGTCGTGCCTTAGCCTTGCCTCGCCTAACCCTGCCTTGCCTTGCGTTACCCTTTCCTTGCCTTGCCGTGAATTGCCTAGCCTTGCGTTGTCGTGCATTAGCCTCGCCTTGCCTTACCGTGCCTTGCCTTGCGTTACCCTTTCCTTGCCTGGCCGTGCATTGCTTAGCCTTGCGTTGCCGTGCCTTAGCCTTGTTTCCCCTTGCCGTGCCGTGCCTTTTGTTACACTTGCCTTGCCTTGCTTTGCCTTGCCTTCCTTTCCTTCCGTTACTCTTTCCTTGCCTAGCCGTGCACTGCGTAGCCTTGCGTTGTCGTGCATAACCCTTGCCTAGCCTCACCGTGCCTTGCCTTGCGTTACCCTGTCCTTGCCTTGCCGTGCATTGCCTAGCCGTGCGTTGTCGTGCATCAGACTTGCCTTGCCTCACCGTGCCTTGCCTTGCGTTACCCTTTCCTTGCCTTGCCGTGCATTGCCTAGCCGTGCGTTGCCGTGCCTTAGCCTTGTTTCCCCTTGCCGTGCCGTTCCTTCCGTTACCCTTGCCTTGCCTTGCTTTCCCTTGCCTTCCTTGCCTTCCGTTACTCTTTGCTTGCCTTCCGTGCATTGCCTAACCTTGCGTTGTCTTGACTTAGCCTTTTATCACCTTGCCATAGCCTTGCTTGCGTTGACTTGCTTTGCCTTGCATTCCTTGCCTTCCGTTACTCTTTGCTTGCCTTCCGTGCATTGCCTAGCCTTGCGTTGTCGTGCCTTAGCCTTGCCTCGCCTGACCGTGCCTTGCCTTGCGTTACCCTTTCCTTGCCTTGCCCTGCATTGCCTAGCCCTGCGTTGTCGTGCCTTAGCCTTGTTTCCCCTTGCCGTGCCGTTCCTTCCGTTACCCTTGCCTTGCCTTGCTTTCCCTTGCTTTCCTTGCCTTCCGTTATTCTTTGCTTTCCTTCCGTGCATTGCCTAGCCTTGCGTTGTCGTGCCTTAGCCTTGCCTCGCCTGACCGTGCCTTGCCTTGCGTTACCCTTTCCTTGCCTTGCCGTGAATTGCCTAGCCTTGCGTTGTCGTGCATCAGCCTTGCCTTGCCTCACCGTGCCTTGCCTTGCGTTACCCTTTCCTTGCCTTGCAGTGCATTGCCTAGCCGTTCGTTGTCGTGCCTTAGCCTTGTTTCCCCTTGCCGTGCCGTTCCTTCCGTTACCCTTGCCTTGCCTTGCTTTCCCTTGCCTTCCTTGCCTTCCGTTACTCTTTGCTTGCCTTCCGTGCATTGCCTAGCCTTGCGTTGTCCTGTCTTAGTCTTTTTTCACCTTGCCATAGCCTTGCTTGCGTTGCCTTGCTTTGCCTTGCCTTCCTTGCCTTCCGTTACTCTTTGTTTCCCTTCCGTGCATTGCCTAGCCTTGCGTGGTCGTGCCTTAGCCTTTTTTCACCTTGCTATAGCCTTGCATGCGTTGCCTTGCTTTGCATTGCATTCCTTGCCTTCCGTTACTCTTTGCTTGCCTTCCGTGCATTGCCTAGCCTTGCGTTGTCGTGCATTAGCCTTGCCTCCCCAAACCGTGCCTTGCCTTGCGTTACCCTTTCCTTGCCTTGCCCTGCATTACCTAGCCCTGCGTTGCCGTGCCTTAGCCTTGTTTCCCCTTGCCGAGCCGTTCCTTCTGATACCCTTGCCTTGCCTTGCTTTCCCTTGCCTTCCTTGCATTCCGTTACTCTTTGCTTGCCTTCCGTGCATTACCTAGCCGTGCGTTGTGGTGCATTAGCCTTGCCTTGCCTCACCGTGCCTTGCCTTGCGTTACCCTTTCCTTGCCTTGCCGTGCATTGCCTACCCGTGCGTTGTCGTGCATTAGCCTTGTCTTGCCTTACCGCGCCTTGCCTTGCGTTACCCTTTCCTTGCCTGGCCGTGCATTGCCTAGCCGTGCGTTGCCGTTCCTTAGCCTTGTTTCCCCTTGCCGTGCCTTGCCTTTTGTTACACTTGCATTGCCTTGCTTTGCCTTGCCTTCCTTTCCTTCCGTTACTCTTTCCTTGCCTAGCCGTGCACTGCCTAGCCTTGCGTTGTCGTGCATTAGCCTTGCCTCCCCAAACCGTGCCTTGCCTTGCGTTACCATTTCCTTGCCTTGCCCTGCATTGCCTAGCCGTGCGTTGCCGTGCCTTAGCCTTGTTTCCCCTTGCCGTGCCGTTCCTTCCGTTAACCTTGCCTTCCCTTGCTTTCCCTTGCCTTCCTTGCGTTCCGTTACTCTTTGCTTGCCTTCCGTGCATTGCCTAGCCTTGCGTTGTCGTGCCTTAGCCTTGCCTCGCCTGACCGTGCCTTGCCTTGCGTTACCCTTTCCTTGCCTTGCCCTGCATTGCCTAGCCCTGTGTTGTCGTGCCTTAGCCTTGTTTCCCCTTACCGTGACGTTCCTTTCGATACCCTTGCCTTCCCCTGCTTTCCCTTGCATTCCTTGCCTTCCGTTACTCTTTCCTTTCCTTCCGTGCATTGCCTAGCCTTGCGTTGTCGTGCCTTAGCCTTGCCTCGCCTGACAGTGCCTTGCCTTGCGTTACCTTTTCCTTGGCTGGCCGTGCATTGCCTAGCGTTGCGTTGTGGTGCTTAGGCTTGTTTCACCTTGCCATAGCCTTGCTTGCTTTGCCTTGCTTTGCCTTGCCTTCCTTCCATTCCGTTACTCTTTGCTTGCCTTCCGTGCATTGCCTAGACTTGCGTTGTCGTGCCTTAGCCTTTTTTCACCTTGCCATAGCCTTGCTTGCGTTGCCTTGCTTTGCATTGCATTCCTTGCCTTCCGTTTCACTTTGCTTGCCTTCCGTGCATTGCCTAGCCTAGCGTTGTCGTGCCTTAGCCTTGCCTCGCCTAACCGTGCCTTGCCTTGCGTTACCCTTTCCTTGCCTTGCCGTGCATTGCCTAGCCGTGCGTTGTCGTGCATTAGCCTCGCCTTGCCTTACCGTGCCTTGCCTTGCGTTACCCTTTCCTTGCCTGCCCGTGCATTGCTTAGCCTTGCGTTGTCGTGCATTAGCCTTGCCTCCCCAAACCGTGCCTTGCCTTGCGTTACCCTTTCCTTGCCTTGCCCTGCATTGCCTAGCCCTGCGTTGCCGTGCCTTAGCCTTGTTTCCCCTTGCCGAGCCGTTCCTTCCGATACCCTTGCCTTGCCTTGGTTTCCCTTGCCTTCCTTGCCTTCCGTTACTCTTTGCTTGCCTTCCGTGCATTGCCTAGCCTTGCGTTGTCGTGCCTTAGCCTTGCCTCGCCTGACCGTGCCTTGCCTTGCGTTACCCTTTCCTTGCCTTGCCGTGCATTGCCTAGCCGTACGTTGTCGTGCATTAGCCTTGCCTTGCCTCACCGTGCCTTGCCTTGCGTTACCCTTTCCTTGCCTTGCCGTGCATTGCCTAGCCGTGCGTTGCCGTGCCTTAGCCTTGTTTCCCCTTGCCGTGCCGTTCCTTCCGTTACCCTTGCCTTGCCTTGCTTTCCCTTGCCTTCCTTGCCTTCCGTTACTCTTTGCTTGCCTTCCGTGCATTGCCTAGCCTTGCGCTGTCGTGCATTAGCCTTGCCTTGCCTGAGAGTGCCTTGCCTTGCGTTACCTTTTCCTTGGCTGCCGTGCATTGCCTAGCCGTGCGTTGTGGTGCCTTAGCCTTGTTTCACCTTGCCATAGCCTTGCTTGCTTTGCCTTGCATTCCTTGCCTTCCGTTACTCTTTGCTTGCCTTTCGTGCATTGCCTAGTCTTGCGTTGTTGTGCCTTAGCCTTGCCTCGCCTAACCGTGCCTTGCCTTGCGTTACCCTTTCCTTGCCTTGCCGTGCATTGCCTAGCCGTGCGTTGTCATGCATTAGCCTCGCCTTGCCTTACCGTGCCTTGCCTTGCGTTACCCTTTCCTTGCCTGGCCGTGCATTGCTTAGCCGTGCGTTGCCGTGCCTTAGCCTTGTTTCCCCTTGCCGTGCCGTGCCTTTTGTTACACTTGACTTGCCTTGCTTTGCCTTGCCTTCCTTTCCTTCCGTTACTCTTTCCTTGCCTAGCCGTGCACTGCCTAGCCTTGCGTTGTCGTGCCTTAGCCTTGCCTCGCCTGACCGTGCCTTCCCTTGCGTTACCCTTTCCTTGCCTTGCCGTGCATTGCCTAGCCGTGCGTTGTCGTGCCTTAGCCTTGTTTCCCCTTGCCGTGCAGTTCCTTCCGTTACCCTTGCCTTGCCTTGCTTTCCCTTGCCTTCCTTGCCTTCTGTTACTCTTTGCTTGCCTTCCGTGCATTGCCTAGCCTTGCGTTGTCGTGCCTTAGCCTTGCCTCGCCTGACCGTGCCTTGCCTTGCGTTACCCTTTCCTTGCCTTGCCGTGCATTGCCTAGCCGTGCGTTGTCGTGCATTAGCCTTGCCTTGCCTCACCGTGCCTTGCCTTGCGTTACCCTTTCCTTGCCTTGCTGTGCATTGCCTAGCCGTGCGTTGTCGTGCCTTAGCCTTGTTTCCCCTTGCCGTGCCGTTCCTTCCGTTACCCTTGCCTTGCCTTGCTTTCCCTTGCCTTCCTTGCCTTCCGTTACTCTTTGCTTGCCTTCCGTGCATTGCCTAGCCGTGCGTTGCCGTGCCTTAGCCTTGTTTCCCCTTGCCGTGCCGTTCCTTCCGTTACCCTTGCCTTGCCTTGCTTTGCCTTGCCTTCCTTTCCTTCCGTTACTCTTTCCTTGCCTAGCCGTGCACTGCCTAGCCTTGCGTTGTCGTGCATTAGCCTTGCCTCCCCAAACCGTGCCTTGCCTTGCGTTACCATTTCCTTGCCTTGCCCTGCATTGCCTAGCCGTGCGTTACCGTGCCTTAGCCTTGTTTCCCCTTGCCGTGCCGTTCCTTTCGTTAACCTTGCCTTCCCTTGCTTTCCCTTTCCTTCCTTGCATTCCGTTACTCTTTGCTTGCCTTCCGTGCATTGCCTAGCCGTGCGTTGTCGTGCCTTAGCCTTGCGTCGCCTGACCGTGCCTTGCCTTGCGTTACCCGTTCCTTGCCTTGCCCTGCATTGCCTAGCCCTGTGTTGTCGTGCCTTAGCCTTGTTTCCCCTTACCGTGACGTTCCTTTCGTTACCCTTGCCTTCCCTTGCTTTCCCTTGCCTTCCTTGCCTTCCGTTACTCTTTGCTTGCCTTCCGTGCATTGCCTAGCCTTGCGTTGTCGTGCCTTAGCCTTGCCTCGCATGACAGTGCCTTGCCTTGCGTTACCTTTTCCTTGGCTGGCCGTGCATTGCCTAGCGTTGCGTTGTGGTGCCTTAGCCTTGTTTCACCTTGCCATAGCCTTGCTTGCTTTGCCTTGCTTTGCCTTGCCTTCCTTCCATTCCGTTACTCTTTGCTTGCCTTCCGTGCATTGCCTAGCCTTGCGTTGTCGTGCCTTAGCCTTTTTTCACCTTGCCATAGCCTTGCTTGCGTTGCCTTGCTTTTCCTTGCATTTCTTGCCTTACGTTACTCTTTCCTTGCCTTCCGTGCATTGCCTAGCCTTGCGTTGTCGTGCCTTAGCCTTGCCTCGCCTAACCATGCCTTGCCTTGCGTTACCCTTTCCTTGCCTGGCCGTGCATTGCTTAGCCTTGCGTTGCCGTGCCTTAGCCTTGTTTCCCCTTGCCGTGCCGTGCCTTTTCTTACACTTGCCTTGCCTTGCTTTGCCTTGCCTTCCTTTCCTTCCGTTACTCTTTCCTTGCCTAGCCGTGCACTGGGTAGCCTTGCGTTGTCGTGCATTACCCTTGCCTCGCCTCACCGTGCCTTGCCTTGCGTTACCCTGTCCTTGCCTTGCCGTGCATTGCCTAGCCTTGCGTTGTCGTGCATCAGCCTTGCCTTGCCTCACCGTGCCTTGCCTTGCGTTACCCTTTCCTTGCCTTGCCGTGCATTGCCTAGCCGTGCGTTGCCGTGACTTAGCCTTGTTTCCCCTTGCCGTGCCGTTCCTTCCGTTACCCTTGCCTTGCCTTGCTTTCCCTTGCCTTCCTTGCCTTCCGTTACTCTTTGCTTGCCTTCCGTGCATTGCCTAGCCTTGCGTTGTCGTGTCTTAGCCTTTTTTCACCTTGCCATAGCCTTGCTCGCGTTGCCTTGCTTTGCCTTGCCTTCCTTGCCTTCCGTTACTCTTTGCTAGCCTTCCGTGCATTGCCTAGCCTGGCGTGGTCGTGCCTTAGCCTTTTTTCACCTTGCCATAGCCTTGCTTGCGTTGCCTTGCTTTGCCTTGCATTCCTTGCCTTCCGTTGCCTTAACCTGCTTTCCTTTGCATTCCTTGCCTTCCGTCACTCTTTGCTTGCCTTCCGTGCATTGCCTAGCCTTGCGTTGTCGTGCCTTAGCCTTGTTTCCCCTTGCCGTGCCGTGCCTGTTGTTACACTTGCCTTGCCATGCTTTGCCTTGCCTTCCTTTCCTTCCGTTACTCTTTCCTTGCCTAGCCGTGCACTGGGTAGCCTTGCGTTGTTGTGCATTAGCCTTGCCTCGCCTGACAGTGCCTTGCCTTGCCTTACACTTTCCTTGCCTTGCCGTGCATTGCCTAGCCCTGCGTTGCCGTGCCTTAGCCTTGTTTCCCCTTGCCGAGCCGTTCCTTCCGTTACCCTTGCCTTGCCTTGCTTTCCCTTGCCTTCCTTGCCTTCCGTTACTCTTTGCTTGCCTTCCGTGCATTGCCTAGCCGTGCGTTGTCGTGCATTAGCCTTGCCTTGCCTCACCGTGCCTTGCCTTGCGTTACCCTTTCCTTGCCTTGCCGTGCATTGCCTACCCGTGCGTTGCCGTGCCTTAGCATTGTTTCCCCTTGCCTTGCCGTTCCTTCCGTTACCCTTGCCTTGCCTTGCTTTCCCTTGCCTTCTTTGCCTTCCGTTACTCGTTCCTTGCCTAGCCGTGCACTGCCTAGCCTTGCGTTGTCGTGCATTAGCCTTGCCTCCCCAAACCGTGCCTTGCCTTGCGTTACCCTTTCCTTGCCTTGCCGTGCATTGCCTAGCCCTGCGTTGCCGTGCCTTAGCCTTGTTTCCCCTTGCCGTGCCTTTCCTTCCGTTACCCTTGCCTTGCCTTGCTTTCCCTTGCCTTCCTTGCCTTCCGTTACTCTTTGCTTGCCTTCCGTGCATTGCCTAGCCTTGCGTTGTCGTGCATTAGCCTTGCCTCGCCTGACCGTGCCTTGCCTGGCGTTACCCTTTCCTTGCCTTGCCGTGCATTGCCTAGCCCTGCGTTGTCGTGCATTAGCCTTGCCTTGCCTCACCGTGCCTTGCCTTGCGTTACCCTTTCCTTGCCTTGGCGTTCATTGCCTAGCCGTGCGTTGTCGTGCCTTAGCCTTGTTTCCCCTTGCCGTGCCGTTCCTTCCGTTACCCTTGCCTTGCCTTGCTTTCCCTTGCCTTCCTTGCCTTCCGTTACTCTTTGCTTGCCTTCCGTGCATTGCCTAGCCTTGCGTTGTCGTGCCTTAGCCTTGCCTCGCCTAACCGTGCCTTGCCTTGCGTTACCCTTTCCTTGCCTTGCCGTGCATTGCCTAGCCGTGCGTTGTCGTGCATCAGCCTTGCCTTGCCTCACCGTGCCTTGCCTTGCGTTACCCTTTCCTTGCCTTGCCCTGCAATTGCCTAGCCTTGCGTTGTCGTGCCTTAGCCTTTTTTCTCCTTGCCGTGCCGTGCCTGTTGTTACACTTGCCTTGCCATGCTTTGCCTTGCCTTCCTTTCCTTCCATTACTCTTTCCTTGCCTAGCCGTGCACTGCCTAGCCTTGCGATGTCGTGCATTAACTTTGCCTCGCCTGACTGTGCCTTGCCTTGCGTTACCCTTTCCTTGCCTTGCGGTGCATTGCCTAGCCCTGCGTTGCCGTGCCTTAGCCTTGTTTCCCCTTGCCGAGCCGTTCCTTCCGTTACCCTTGCCTTGCCTTGGTTTCCCTTGCCTTCCTTGCCTTCCGTTACTCTTTGCTTGCCTTCCGTGCATTGCCTAGCCTTGCGTTGTCGTGCATTAGCCTTGCCTCGCCTGACCGTGCCTTGCCTTGCGTTACCCTTTCCTTGCCTGGCCGTGCATTGCCTAACCGTGCGTTGCCGTGCCTTAGCCTTGTTTCCCCTTGCCGTGCCTTGCCTTTTGTTACACTTGCCTTGCCTTGCTTTGCCTTGCCTTCCTTTCCTTCCGTTACTCTTTCCTTGCCTAGCCGTGCACTGCCTATCCTTTCGTTGTCGTGCATTAGCCTTGCCTCCCCAAACCGTGCCTTGCCTTGCGTTACCATTTCCTTGCCTTGCCCTGCATTGCCTTGCCGTGCGTTACCGTGCTTTAGCCTTGTTTCCCCTTGCCGTGCCGTTCCTTTCGTTAACCTTGCCTTGCCTTGCATTGCCTTGCCCTCCTTGCGTTCCGTTACTCTTTGCTTGCCTTCCGTGCATTGCCTAGCCTTGCGTTGTCGTGCCTTAGCCTTGCCTCGCCTGACCGTGCCTTGCCTTGCGTTACCCTTACCTTGCCTTGCCCTGCATTGCCTAGCTCTGTGTTGTCGTGCCTTAGCCTTGTTTCCCCTTACCGTGCCGTTCCTTCCGTTACCCTTGCCTTCCCCTGCTTTCCCTTGCCTTCCTTGCCTTCCGTTACTCTTTGCTTCCTTTCGTGCATTGCCTAGCCTTGCGTTGTCGTGTCTTAGTCTTTTTTCACCTTGCCAAAGCCTTGCTTGCGTTGCCTTGCTTTGCCTTGCCTTCCTTGCCTTCCGTTACTCTTTACTTCCCTTCCGTGCATTGCCTAGCCTTGCGTGGTCGTGCCTTAGCCTTTTTTCACCTTGCTATAGCCTTGCTTGCGTTGCCTTGCTTTGCATTGCATTCCTTGCCTTCCGTTACTCTTTGCTTGCCTTCCGTGCATTGCCTAGCCTTGCGTTGTCGTGCCTTAGCCTTGCCTCGCCTGACCGTGCCTTGCCTTGCGTTACCCTTTCCTTGCCTTGCCGTGCATTGCCTAGCCTTGCGTTGTCGTGCATCAGCCTTGCCTTGCCTCACCGTGCCTTGCCTTGCGTTACCCTTTCCTTGACTTGCAGTGCATTGCCTAGTCGTTCGTTGTCGTGCCTTAGCCTTGTTTCCCCTTGCCGTGCCGTTCCTTCCGTTACCCTTGCCTTGCCTTGCTTTCCCTTGCCTTCCTTGCCTTCCGTTACTCTTTGCTTGCCTTCCGTGCATTGCCTAGCCTTGCGTTGTCGTGTCTTAGTCTTTTTTCACCTTGCCATAGCCTTGCTTGCGTTGCCTTGCTTTGCCTTGCCTTCCTTACCTTCCGTTACTCTTTGCTTCCCTTCCGTGCATTGCCTAGCCTTGCGTGGTCGTGCCTTAGCCTTTTTTCACCTTGCTATAGCCTTGCTTGCGTTGCCTTGCTTTGCATTGCATTCCTTGCCTTCCGTTACTCTTTGCTTGCCTTCCGTGCATTGCCTAGCCCTGCGTTGCCGTGCCTTAGCCTTGTTTCCCCTTGCCGAGCCGTTCCTTCCGATACCCTTGCCTTGCCTTGGTTTCCCTTGCCTTCCTTGCATTCCGTTACTCTTTGCTTGCCTTCCGTGCAATGCCTAGCCTTGCGGTGTCGTGCATTAGCCTTGCCTCGCCTGACCGTGCCTTTCCTTGCGTTACCCTTTCCTTGCCTTGCCGTGCATTGCCTACCCGTGCGTTGTCGTGCATTAGCCTTGTCTTGCCTTACCGTGCCTTGTCTTGCGTTACCCTTTCCTTGCCTGGCCGTGCATTGCCTAGCCGTGCGTTGCCGTTCCTTAGCCTTGTTTCCCCTTGCCGTGCCTTGCCTTTTGTTAAACTTGCCTTGCCTTGCTTTGCCTTGCCTTCCTTTCCTTCCGTTACTCTTTCCTTGCCTAGCCGTGCACTGCCTAGCCTTGCGTTGTCGTGCATTAGCCTTGCCTCCCCAAACCATGCCTTGCCTTGCTTTACCATTTCCTTGCCTTGCCCTGCATTGCCTAGCCGTGCGTTCCCGTGCCTTAGCCTTGTTTCCCCTTGCCGTGCCGTTCCTTCCGTTAACCTTGCCTTCCCTTGCTTTCCATTGCCTTCCTTGCGTTCCGTTACTCTTTGCTTGCCTTCCGTGCATTGCCTAGCCTTGCGTTGTCGTGCCTTAGCCTTGCCTCGCCTGACCGTGCCTTGCCTTGCGTTACCCGTACCTTGCCTTGCCCTGCATTGCCTAGCCCTGTGTTGTCGTGCCTTAGCCTTGTTTCCCCTTACCGTGACGTTCACTTCGTTACCCTTGCCTTCCCCTGCTTTCCCTTGCATTCCTTGCCTTCCGTTACTCTTTGCTTTCCTTCCGTGCATTGCCTAGCCTTGCGTTGTCGTGCCTTAGCCTTGCCTCGCCTGACAGTGCCTTGCCTTGCGTTACCCTTTCCTTGCCTTGCCGTGCATTGCCTAGCCGTGCGTTGTCGTGCATCAGCCTTGCCTTGCCTCACCGTGCCTTGCCTTGCGTTACCCTTTCCTTGCCTTGCCGTGCATTGCCTAGCCGTTCGTTGCCGTGCCTTAGCCTTGTTTCACCTTGCCGTGCCGTTCCTTCCGTTACCCTTGCCTTGCCTTGCTTTCCCTTGCCTTCCTTGCCTTCCGTTACTCTTTGCTTGCCTTCCGTGCATTGCCTAGCCTTGCGTGGTCGTGCCTTAGACTTTTTTCACCTTGCTATAGCCTTGCTTGCGTTGCCTTGCTTTGCCTTGCATTCCTTGCCTTCCGTTTCTCTTTGCTTGCCTTCCGTGCATTGCCTAGCCTTGCGTTGTCGTGCCTTAGCCTTGCCTCGCCTGACAGTGCCTTGCCTTGCGTTACCTTTTCCTTGGCTGGCCGTGCATTGCCTAGCGTTGCGTTGTGGTGCCTTAGGCTTGTTTCACCTTGCCATAGCCTTGCTTGCTTTGCCTTGCTTTGCCTTGCCTTCCTTCCATTCCGTTACTCTTTGCTTGCCTTCCGTGCATTGCCTAGCCTTGCGTTGTCGTGCCTTAGCCTTGTTTCCCCTTGCCGTGCCGTGCCTGTTGTTACACTTGACTTGCCATGCTTTGCCTTCCTTTCCTTTCCTTCCGTTACTCGTTCCTTGCCTAGCCGTGCACTGCCTAGCCTTGCGTTGTCGTGCATTAGCCTTGCCTCCCCAAACCGGGCCTTGCCTTGCGTTACCATTTCCTTGCCTTGCCCTGCATTGCCTAGCCGTGCGTTACCGTGCCTTAGCCTTGTTTCCCCTTGCCGTGCCGTTCCTTCCGTTAACCTTGCCTTGCCTTGCTTTCCCTTGCCTTCCTTGCGTTCCGTTACTCTTTGCTTGCCTTCCGTGCATTGCCTAGCCTTGCGTTGTCGTGCCTTAGCCTTGCCTCGCCTGACCGTGCCTTGCCTTGCGTTACCCTTACCTTGCCTTGCCCTGCATTGCCTAGCCCTGTGTTGTCGTGCCTTAGCCTTGTTTCCCCTTACCGTGCCGTTCCTTTCGTTACCCTTGCCTTCCCCTGCTTTCCCTTGCCTTCCTTGCCTTCCGTTACTCTTTGCTTGCCTTCCGTGCACTGCCTAGCCGTGCGTTGTCGTGCATTAGCCTTGCCTTGCCTGACCGTGCCTTGCCTTGCGTTACCCTTTCCTTGCCTTGCCGTGCATTGCCTAGCCCTGCGTTGCCGTTCCTTAGCCTTGTTTCCCCTTACCGTGCCGTTCCTTCCGTTACCCTTGCCTTCCCCTGCTTTCCCTTGCCTTCCTTGCCTTTCGTTACTCTTTGCTTCCTTTCGTGCATTGCCTAGCCTTGCGTTGTCGTGCCTTAGCCTTGCCTCGCCTGACCGTGCCTTGCCTTGCGTTACCCTTTCCTTGCCTTGCCGTGCATTGCCTAGCCGTGCGTTGCCGTGCATCAGCCTTGCCTTGCCTCACCGTGCCTTGCCTTGCGTTACCCTTTCCTTGCCTTGCCGTGCATTGCCTAGCCGTTCGTTGCCGTGCCTTAGCCTTGTTTCACCTTGCCGTGCCGTTCCTTCCGTTACCCTTGCCTTGCCTTGCTTTCCCTTGCCTTCCTTGCCTTCCGTTACTCTTTGCTTGCCTTCCGTGCATTGCCTAGCCTTGCGCTATCGTGCATTAGCCTTGCCTTGCGTCACGGTGCCTTGCCTTGCGTTACCCATTCCTTGCCTAGCCGTGCATTTCCTAGCCGTGCGTTGCCGTGCCTTAGCCTTGTTTCACCTTGCCATAGCCTTGCTTGCTTTGCCTTGCTTTGCCTTGCCTTCCTTGCCTTCCGTTACTCTTTCCTTGCCTTGCCGTGCATTGCCTAGCCTTGCGTTGTCGTGCATTAGCCTTGCCTCGCCTGACCGTGCCTTGACTTGCGTTACCCTTTCCTTGCCTTGCCGTGCATTGCCTAGCCCTGCGTTGTCGTGCATTAGCCTTGCCTTGCCTCACCGTGCCTTGCCTTGCGTTACCCTTTCCTTGCCTGGCCGTGCATTGCTTAGCCTTGCGTTGCCGTGCCTTAGCGTTGTTTCCCCTTGCCGTGCCGTGCCTTTTGTTACACTTGCCTGGCCTTGCTGTGCCTGGCCTTCCTTTCCTTCCGTTACTCTTTCCTTGCCTAGCCGTGCACTGCGTAGCCTTGCGTTCTCGTGCATTACCCTTAACTCGCCGGACCGTGCCTTCCCTTGCGTTACCCTTTCCTTGCCTTGCCGTGCATTGCCTAGCCGTGCGTTGTCGTGCATTAGCCTTGTTTCCCCTTGCCGTGCCGTTCCTTCCCTTACCCTTACCTTGCCTTGCTTTCCCTTGCCTTCCTTGCCTTCCGTTACTCTTTGCTTGCCTTCCGTGCATTGCCTAGCCTTGCGTTGTCGTGCCTTAGCCTTGCCTCGCCTGACCGTGCCTTCCCTTGCGTTACCCTTTCCTTGCCTTGCCGTGCATTGCCTAGCCGTGCGTTGTCGTGCATTAGCCTTGCCTTGCCTCACCGTGCCTTGCCTTGCGTTACCCTTTCCTTGCCTTGCCGTGCATTGCCTAGCCGTGCGTTGTCGTGCCTTAGCCTTGTTTCCCCTTGCCGTGCCGTTCCTTCCGTTACCCTTGCCTTGCCTTGCTTTCCCTTGCCTTCCTTGCCTTCCGTTACTCTTTGCTTGCCTTCCGTGCATTGCCTAGCCTTGCGTTGTCGTGCCTTAGCCTTGCTTCACCTTGCCATAGCCTTGCTTGCGTTGCCTTGCTTTGCCTTGCCTTCCTTGCCTTCCGTTACTCTTTGCTTCCCTTCCGTGCATTGCCTAGCCTTGCGTGGTCGTGCCTTAACCTTTTTTCACCTTGCTATAGCCTTGCTTGCGTTGCCTTGCTTTGCATTGCATTCCTTGCCTTCCGTTACTCTTTGCTTGCCTTCCGTGCATTGCCTAGCCTTGCGTTGTCGTGCATTAGCCTTGCCTCCCCAAACCGTGCCTTGCCTTGCGTTACCCTTTCCTTGCCTTGCCCTGCATTGCCTAGCCCTGCGTTGCCGTGCCTTAGCCTTGTTTCCCCTTGCCGAGCCGTTCCTTCCGATACCCTTGCCTTGCCTTGGTTTCCCTTGCCTTCCTTGCCTTCCGTTACTCTTTCCTTGCCTTGCCGTGCATTGCCTAGCCTTGCGTTGTCGTGCATTAGCCTTGCCTTCCTGACCGTGCCTAACCGTGCGTTACCCGTTCCTTGCGTTGCCGTGCATTGCCTACCCGTGCGTTGTCGTGCATTAGCCTTGCCTTGCCTCACCGTGCCTTGCCTTGCGTTACCCTTTTCTTGCCTGGCCGTGCATTGCCTAGCCGTGCGTTGCCGTTCCTTAGCCTTGTTTCCCCTGGCCGAGCCGTGCCTTTTGTTACACTTGCATTGCCTTGCTTTGCCTTGCCTTCCTTTCCTTCCGTTACTCTTTCCTTGCCTAGCCGTGCACTGCCTAGCCTTGCGTTGTCGTTCATTAGCCTTGCCTCCCCAAACCGTGCCTTGCCTTGCGTTACCATTTCCTTGCCTTGCCCTGCATTGCCTAGCCTTGCGTTTTCGTGCCTTAGCCTTGCCTCGCCTGACCGTGCCTTGCCTAGCGTTACCCGTACCTTGCCTTGCCCTGCATTGCCTAGCCCTGTGTTGTCGTGCCTTAGCCTTGTTTCCCCTTACCGTGACGTTCCTTTCGTTACCCTTGCCTTCCCCTGCTTTCCCTTGCATTCCTTGCCTTCCATTACTCTTTGCTTGCCTTCCGTGCATTGCCTAGCCTTTCGTTGTCGTGCCTTAGCCTTGCCTCGCCTGACAGTGCCTTGCCTTGCGTTACCTTTTCCTTGGCTGGCCGTGCATTGCCTAGCGTTGCGTTGTGGTGCCTTAGGCTTGTTTCACCTTGCCATAGCCTTGCTTGCTTTGCCTTGCTTTGCATTGCATTCCTTGCCTTCCGTTACTCGTTCCTTGCCTAGCCGTGCACTGCCTAGCCTTGCGTTGTCGTGCATTAGCCTTGCCTCCCCAAACCGTGCCTTCCCTTGCGTGACCCTTTCCTTGCCTTGCCCTGCATTGCCTAGCCCTGCGTTGTCGTGCCTTAGCCTTGTTTCCCCTTACCGTGCCGTTCCTTCCGTTACCCTTCCCTTCCCCTGCTTTCCCTTGCCTTCCTTGCCTTCCGTTACTCTTTGCTTGCCTTCCGTGCATTGCCTAGCCTTGCGTTGTCGTGCCTTAGTCTTGCCTCGCCTGACCGTGCCTTGCCTTGCGTTACCCTTTCCTTGCCTTGCCGTGCATTGCCTAGCCGTGCTTTGTCGTGCATCAGCCTTGCCTTGCCTCACCGTGCCTTGCCTTGCGTTACCCTTTCCTTGCCTTGGCGTGCATTGCCTAGCCCTGGGTTGTCGTGCCTTAGCCTTGTTTCTCCTTGCCGTGCCGTTCCTTCCGTTACCCTTGCCTTGCCTTGCTTTCCCTTGCCTTCCTTGCCTTCCGTTACTCTTTGCTTGCCTTCCGTGCATTGCCTAGCCTTGCGTTGTCGTGCCTTAGCCTTGCCTCGCCTAACCGTGCCTTGCCTTGCGTTACCCTTTCCTTGCCTTGCCGTGCATTGCCTAGCCGTGCGTTGTCGTGCATCAGCCTTGCCTTGCCTCACCGTGCCTTGCCTTGCGTTACCCTTTCCTTGCCCTGCCCTGCAATTGCCTAGCCTTGCGTTGTCGTGCCTTAGCCTTTTTTCTCCTTGCCGTGCCGTGCCTGTTGTTACACTTGCCTTGCCATGCTTTGCCTTGCCTTCCTTTCCTTCCATTACTCTTTCCTTGCCTAGCCGTGCACTGCCTAGCCTTGCGATGTCGTGCATTAGCTTTGCCTCGCCTGACTGTGCCTTGCCTTGCGTTACCCTTTCCTTGCCTTGCCGTGCATTGCCTAGCCCTGCGTTGCCGTGCCTTAGCCTTGTTTCCCCTTGCCGAGCCGTTCCTTCCGTTACCCTTGCCTTGCCTTGGTTTCCCTTGCCTTCCTTGCCTTCCGTTACTCTTTGCTTGCCTTCCGTGCATTGCCTAGCCTTGCGTTGTCGTGCATTAGCCTGGCCTCGCCTGACCGTGCCTTGCCTTGCGTTACCCTTTCCTTGCCTTGCCGTGCATTGCCTACCCGTGCGTTGTCGTGCATTAGCCTTGTCTTGCCTTACCGTGCCTTGCCTTGCGTTACCCTTTCCTTGCCTGGCCGTGCATTGCCTAGCCGTGCGATGCCGTTCCTTAGCCTTGTTTCCCCTTGCCGTGCCTTGCCTTTTGTTACACTTTCCTTGCCTTGCTTTGCCTTGCCTTCCTTTCCTTCCGTTACTCTTTCCTTGCCTAGCCGTGCACTGCCTATCCTTTCGTTGTCGTGCATTAGCCTTGCCTCCCCAAACCGTGCCTTTCCTTGCGTTACCATTTCCTTGCCTTGCCCTGCATTGCCTAGCCGTGCGTTACCGTGCTTTAGCCTTGTTTCCCCTTGCCGTGCCGTTCCTTCCGTTAACCTTGCCTTGCCTTGCATTGCCTTGCCCTCCTTGCGTTCCCTTACTCTTTGCTTGCCTTCCGTGCATTGCCTAGCCTTGCGTTGTCGTGCCTTAGCCTTGCCTCGCTTGACCGTGCCTTGCCTTGCGTTACCCTTACCTTGCCTTGCCCTGCATTGCCTAGCCCTGTGTTGTCGTGCCTTAGCCTTGTTTCCCCTTACCGTGCCGTTCCTTCCGTTACCCTTGCCTTCCCCTGCTTTCCCTTGCCTTCCTTGCCTTCCGTTACTCTTTGCTTGCCTTCCGTGCATTGCCTAGCCTTGCGTTGTCGTGCCTTAGCCTTGTTTCACCTTGCCATAGCCTTGCTTGCGTTGCCTTGCTTTGCCTTGCCTTCCTTGCATTCCGTTACTCTTTACTTCCCTTCCGTGCATTGGCTAGCCTTGCGGTGTCGTGCCTTAGCCTTTTTTCAACTTGCCATAGCCTTGCTTGCGTTGCCTTCCTGTGCGTTGCATTCCTTGCCTTCCGTTACTCTTTGCTTGCCTTCCGTGCATTGCCTAGCCTTGCGTTGTCGTGCCTTAGCCTTTTTTCACCTTGCTATAGCCTTGCTTGCGTTGCCTTGCTTTGCATTGCATTCCTTGCCTTCCGTTACTCTTTGCTTGCCTTCCGTGCATTGCCTAGCCCTGCGTTGCCGTGCCTTAGCCTTGTTTCCCCTTGCCGAGCCGTTCCTTCCGATACCCTTGCCTTGCCTTGGTTTCCCTTGCCTTCCTTGCCTTCCGTTACTCTTTGCTTGCCTTCCGTGCAATGCCTAGCCTTGCGTTGTCGTGCCTTAGCCTTGCTTCGCCTGACCGTGCCTTCACTTGCGTTACCCTTTCCTTGCCTTGCGGTGCATTGCCTAGCCTTGCGTTGTCGTGCATCAGCCTTTCCTTGCCTCACCGTGCCTTGCCTTGCGTTACCCTTTCCTTGCCTTGCAGTGCATTGCCTAGCCGTTCGTTGTCGTGCCTTAGCCTTGTTTCCCCTTGCCGTGCCGTTCCTTCCGTTACCCTTGCCTTGCCTTGCTTTCCCTTGCCTTCCTTGCCTTCCGTTACTTTTTGCTTGCCTTCCGTGCATTGCCTAGCCTTGCGTTGTCGTGTCTTAGTCTTTTTTCACCTTGCCATAGCCTTGCTTGCGTTGCCTTGCTTTGCCTTGCCTTCCTTGCCTTCCGTTACTCTTTGCTTCCCTTCCGTGCATTGCCTAGCCTTGCGTGGTCGTGCCTTAGCCTTTTTTCACCTTGCTATAGCCTTGCTTGCGTTGCCTTGCTTTGCCTTGCCTTCCTTGCCTTCCGTTACTCTTTGCTTGCCTTCCGTGCATTGCCTAGCCGTGCGTTGTCCTTCCGTTACCCTTGCCTTCCCTTGCTTTCCCTTGCCTTCCTTGCATTCCGTTACTCTTTTCTTGCCTTCCGTGCATTGCCTAGCCTTGCGTTGTCGTGCCTTAGCCTTGCCTCGCCTGACCGTGCCTTGCCTTGCTTTACCCTTTCCTTGCCTTGCCGTGCATTGCCTAGCCGTGCGTTGTCGTGCATTAGCCTTGCCTTGCCTCACCGTGCCTTGTCTTGCGTTACCCTTTCCTTGCCTGGCCGTGCATTGCCTAGCCGTGCGTTGTCGTGCCTTAGCCTTGTTTCCCCTTGCCGTGCCTTGCCTTTTGTTACACTTGCCTTGCCTTGCTTTGCCTTGCCTTCCTTTCCTTCCGTTGCTCTTTCCTTGCCTATCCGTGCATTGCCTAGCCTTGCGTTGTCGTGCATTAGCCTTGCCTCGCCTGACCGTGCCTTGCCTTGCGTTACCCTTTCCTTGCCTTGCCGTGCATTGCCTAGCCGTGCGTTCCCGTGCCTTAGCCTTGTTTCCCCTTGCCGTGCCGTTCCTTCCGTTACCCTTGCCTTCCCTTGCTTTCCATTGCCTTCCTTGCCTTCCGTTACTCTTTGCTTGCCTTCCGTGCATTGCCTAGCCTTGCGTTGTCGTGCCTTAGCCTTGCCTCGCCTGACCGTGCCTTGCCTTGCGTTACCCGTACCTTGCCTTGCCCTGCATTGCCTAGCCCTGTGTTGTCGTGCCTTAGCCTTGTTTCCCCTTACCGTGACGTTCACTTCGTTACCCTTGCCTTCCCCTGCTTTCCCTTGCATTCCTTGCCTTCCGTTACTCTTTGCTTTCCTTCCGTGCATTGCCTAGCCTTGCGTTGTCGTTCCTTAACCTTGCCTCGCCTGACCGTGCCTTGCCTTGCGTTACCCATTCCTTGCCTTGCCGTGCATTGCCTAGCCGTGCGTTGTTGTGCCTTAGCCTTTTTTCACCTTGCCATAGCCTTGCTTGCGTTGCCTTGCTTTGCCTTGCATTCCTTGCCTTCCGTTTCTCTTTGCTTGCCTTCCGTGCATTGCCTAGCCTAGCGTTGTCGTGCCTTAGCCTTGCCTCGCCTAACCGTGCCTTGCCTTGCGTTACCCTTTCCTTGCCTTGCCGTGCATTGCCTAGCCGTGCGTTGTAGTGCATTAGCCTCGCCTTGCCTTACCGTGCCTTGCCTTGCGTTACCCTTTCCTTGCCTGGCCGTGCATTGCTTAGCCTTGCGTTGCCGTGCCTTAGCCTTGTTTCCCCTTGCCGTGCCGTGCCTTTTGTTACACTTGCCTTGCCTTGCTTTGCCTTGCCTTCCTTTCCTTCCGTTACTCATTCCTTGCCTAGCCGTGCACTGCGTAGCCTTGCGTTGTCGTGCATTACCCTTGCCTCGCCTGACCGTGCCTTGCCTTGCGTAACCCTTTCCTTGCCTTGCTTGCATTGCCTAGCCCTGCGTTGTCGTGCCTTAGCCTTGCTTCCCCTTACCGTGCCGTTCCTTCCGTTACCCTTGCCTTCCCCTGCTTTCCCTTGCCTTCCTTGCCTTCCGTTACTCTTTGCCTTAGCCTTGCCTCGCCTGACCGTGCCTTGCCTTGCGTTACCCTTTCCTTGCCTTGCCGTGCATTGCCTAGCCGTGCTTTGTCGTGCATCAGCCTTGCCTTGCCTCACCGTGCCTTGCCTTGCGTTACCCTTTCCTTGCCTTGCCGTGCATTGCCTAGCCGTTCGTTGCCGTGCCTTAGCCTTGTTTCCCCTTGCCGTGCCGTTCCTTCCGTTACCCTTGCCTTGCCTTGCTTTCCCTTGCCTTCCTTGCCCTCCGTTACTCTTTGCTTGCCTTCCGTGCATTGCCTAGCCTTGCGTTGTCGTGTCTTAGTCTTTTTTCACCTTGCCATAGCCTTGCTTGCGTTGCCTTGCTTTGCCTTGCCTTGCGTGGTCGTGCCTTAGCCTTTTTTCACCTTGCTATAGCCTTGCTTGCGTTGCCTTGCTTTGCATTGCATTCCTTGCCTTCCGTTACTCTTTGCTTGCCTTCCGTGCATTGCCTAGCCTTGCGTTGTCGTGCATTAGCCTTGCCTCCCCAAACCGTGCCTTGCCTTGCGTTACCCTTTCCTTGCCTTGCCGTGCATTGCCTAGCCCTGCGTTGCCGTGCCTTAGACTTGTTTCCCCTTGCCGAGCCGTTCCTTCCGATACCCTTGCCTTGCCTTGCTTTCCCTTGCCTTCCTTGCCTTCCGTTACTCTTTGCTTGCCTTCCGTGCATTGCCTAGCCTTGCGTTGTCGTGCATTAGCCTTGCCTCGCCTGACCGTGCCTTGCCTTGCGTTACCCTTTCCTTGCCTTGCCGTGCATTGCCTACCCGTGCGTTGTCGTGCATTAGCCTTGTCTTGCCTTACCGCGCCTTGCCTTGCGTTACCCTTTTCTTGCCTGGCCGTGCATTGCCTAGCCGTGCGTTGCCGTTCCTTAGCCTTGTTTCCCCTTGCCGTGCCTTGCCTTTTGTTACACTTGCATTGCCTTGCTTTGCCTTGCCTTCCTTTCCTTCCGTTACTCTTTCCTTGCCTAGCCGTGCACTGCCTAGCCTTGCGTTGTCGTTCATTAGCCTTGCCTCCCCAAACCGTGCCTTGCCTTGCGTTACCATTTCCTTGCCTTGCCCTGCATTGCCTAGCCTTGCGTTTTCGTGCCTTAGCCTTGCCTCGCCTGACCGTGCCTTGCCTAGCGTTACCCGTACCTTGCCTTGCCCTGCATTGCCTAGCCCTGTGTTGTCGTGCCTTAGCCTTGTTTCCCCTTACCGTGACGTTCCTTTCGTTACCCTTGCCTTCCCCTGCTTTCCCTTGCATTCCTTGCCTTCCGTTACTCTTTGCTTTCCTTCCGTGCATTGCCTAGCCTTGCGTTGTCGTGCCTTAGCCTTGCCTCGCCTGACAGTGCCTTGCCTTGCGTTACCTTTTCCTTGGCTGGCCGTGCATTGCCTAGCGTTGCGTTGTGGTGCCTTAGCCTTGTTTCACCTTGCCATAGCCTTGCTTGCTTTGCCTTGCTTTGCCTTGCCTTCCTTCCATTCCGTTACTCTTTGCTTGCCTTCCGTGCATTGCCTAGCCTTGCGTTGTCGTGCCTTAGCCTTTTTTCATCTTGCCATAGACTTGCTTGCGTTGCCTTGCTTTGCCTTGCATTCCTTGCCTTCCGTTTCTCTTTGCTTGCCTTCCGTGCATTGCCTAGCCTAGCGTTGTCGTGCCTTAGCCTTGCCTCGCCTGACCGTGCCTTGCCTTGCGTTACCCTTTCCTTGCCTTGCCGTGAATTGCCTAGCCTTGCGTTGTCGTGCATCAGCCTTGCCTTGCCTCACCGTGCCTTGCCTTGCGTTACCCTTTCCTTGCCTTGCAGTGCATTGCCTAGCCGTTCGTTGTCGTGCCTTAGCCTTGTTTCCCCTTGCCGTGCCGTTCCTTCCGTTACCCTTGCCTTGCCTTGCTTTCCCTTGCCTTCCTTGCCTTCCGTTACTCTTTGCTTGCCTTCCGTCCATTGCCTAGCCTTGCGTTGTCGTGTCTTAGTCTTTTTTCACCTTGCCATAGCCTTGCTTGCGTTGCCTTGCTTTGCCTTGCCTTCCTTGCCATCCGTTACTCTTTGCTTCCCTTCCATGCTTTGCCTAGCCTTGCGTGGTCGTGCCTTAGCCTTTTTTCACCTTGCTATAGCCTTGCTTGCGTTGCCTTGCTTTGCATTGCATTCCTTGCCTTCCGTTACTCTTTGCTTGCCTTCCGTGCATTGCCTAGCCCTGCGTTGCCGTGCCTTAGCCTTGTTTCCCCTTGCCGAGCCGTTCCTTCCTATACCCTTGCCTTGCCTTGGTTTCCCTTGCCTTCCTTGCCTTCCGTTACTCTTTGCTTGCCTTCCGTGCATTGCCTAGCCTTGCGTTGTCGTGCCTTAGCCTTATCTCGCCTGACCGTGCCTTTCCTTGCGTTACCCTTTCCTTGCCTTGCCGTGCATTGCCTACCCGTGCGTTGTCGTGCATTAGCCTTGTCTTGCCTTACCGTGCCTTGTCTTGCGTTACCCTTTCCTTGCCTGGCCGTGCATTGCCTAGCCGTGCGTTGCCGTTCCTTAGCCTTGTTTCCCCTTGCCGTGCCTTGCCTTTTGTTACACTTGCCTTGCCTTGCTTTGCCTTGCCTTCCTTTCCTTCCGTTACTCTTTCCTTGCCTAGCCGTGCACTGCCTAGCCTTGCGTTGTCGTGCATTAGCCTTGCCTCCCCAAACCGTGCCTTGCCTTGCGTTACCATTTCCTTGCCTTGCCCTGCATTGCCTAGCCGTGCGTTGCCGTGCCTTAGCCTTGTTTCCCCTTGCCGTGCCGTTCCTTCCGTTAACCTTGCCTTCCCTTGCTTTCCATTGCCTTCCTTGCGTTCCGTTACTCTTTGCTTGCCTTCCGTGCATTGCCTAGCCTTGCGTTGTCGTGCCTTAGCCTTGCCTCGCCTTGACAGTGCCTTGCCTTGCGTTACCTTTTCCTTGGCTGGCCGTGCATTGCCTAGCCTTGCGTTGTCGTGCCTTAGCCTTTTTTCACCTTGCCATAGCCTTGCTTGCGTTGCCTTGCTTTGCCTTGCATTCCTTGCCTTCCGTTTCTCCTTGCTTGCCTTCCGTGCATTGCCTAGCCTAGCGTTGTCGTGCCTTAGCCTTGCCTCGCCTAACCGTGCCTTGCCTTGCGTTACCCTTTCCTTGCCTTGCCGTGCATTGCCTAGCCGTGCGTTGTCGTGCCTTAGCCTTGCCTTACCCTTTCCTTGCCTTGCCGTGCATTGCCTAGCCGTGCGTTGTCGTGCCTTAGCCTTGTTTCCCCTTACCGTGCCGTTCCTTCCGTTACCCTTGCCTTCCCCTGCTTTCCCTTGCCTTCCTTGCCTTCCGTTACTCTTTGCTTCCTTTCGTGCATTGCCTAGCCTTGCGTTGTCGTGCCTTAGCCTTGCCTCGCCTGACCGTGCCTTGCCTTGCGTTACCCTTTCCTTGCCTTGCCGTGCATTGCCTAGCCGTGCGTTGTCGTGCATCAGCCTTGCCTTGCCTCACCGTGCCTTGCCTTGCGTTACCCTTTCCTTGCCTTGCCGTGCATTGCCTAGCCGTTCGTTGCCGTGCCTTAGCCTTGTTTCCCCTTGCCGTGCCGTTCCTTCCGTTACCCTTGCCTTGCCTTGCTTTCCCTTGCCTTCCTTGCCTTCCGTTACTCTTTGCTTGCCTTCCGTGCATTGCCTAGCCTTGCGCTATCGTGCATTAGCCTTGCCTTGCCTCAGAGTGCCTTGCCTTGCGTTACCTTTTCCTTGGCTGGCCGTGCATTGCCTAGCCGTGCGTTGTGGTGCCTTAGCCTTGTTTCACCTTGCCATAGCCTTGCTTGATTTGCCTTGCTTTGCCTTGCATTCCTTGCCTTCCGTTACTCTTTGCTTGCCTTCCGTGCATTGCCTAGCCTTGCGTTGTCGTGCCTTAGCCTTGCCTCGCCTGACCGTGCCTTGCCTTGCGTTACCCTTTCCTTGCCTTGCCGTGCATTGCCTAGCCGTGCTTTGTCGTCCGTCAGCCTTGCCTTGCCTCACCGTGCCTTGCCTTGCGTTACCCTTTCCTTGCCTTGCCGTTCATTGCCTAGCCGTGCGTTGCCGTGCCTTAGCCTTGATTCCCCTTGCCGTGCCGTGCCTTCCGTTACCCTTGCCTTGCCTTGCTTTCCCTTGCCTTCCTTGCCTTCCGTTACTCTTTGCTTGCCTTCCGTGCATTGCCTAGCCTTGCGATGTCGTGCCTTAGCCTTGCCTCGCCTAACCGTGCCTTGCCTTGCGTTACCCTTTCCTTGCCTTGCCGTGCATTGCCTAGCCGTGCGTTGTCGTGCATCAGCCTTGCCTTGCCTCACCGTGCCTTGCCTTGCGTTACCATTTCCTTGCCTTGCCCTGCATTGCCTAGCCTTGCGTTGTCGTGCCTTAGCCTTTTTTCCCCTTGCCGAGCCGTGCTTGTTGTTACACTTGCCTTGCCATTCTTTGCCTTGCCTTCCTTTCCTTCCATTACTCTTTCCTTGCCTAGCCGTGCACTGCCTAGCCTTGCGATGTCGTGCATTAGCTTTGCCTCGCCTGACAGTGCCTTGCCTTGCGTTACCCTTTCCTTGCCTTGCCGTGCATTGCCTAGCCATGCGTTGCCGTGCCTTAGCCTTGTTTCCCCTTGCCGAGCCGTTCCTTCCGTTACCCTTGCCTTGCCTTGGTTTCCCTTGCGTTCCTTGCCTTCCGTTACTCTTTGCTTGCCTTCCGTGCATTGCCTAGCCTTGCGTTGTCGTGCATTAGCCTTGCCTCGCCTGACCGTGCCTTGCCTTGCGTTGCCCTTTCCTTGCCTTGCCGTGCATTGCCTACCCGTGCGTTGTCGTGCATTAGCCTTGTCTTGCCTTACCGTGCCTTGCCTTGCGTTACCCTTTCCTTGCCTGGCCGTGCATTGCCTAGCCGTGCGTTGCCGTTCCTTAGCCTTGTTTCCCCTTGCCGTGCCTTGCCTTTTGTTACACTTGCCTTGCCTTGCTTTGCCTTGCCTTCCTTTCCTTCCGTTACTCTTTCCTTGCCTAGCCGTGCATTGCCTACCCGTGCGTTGTCGTGCATTAGGCTTGCCTCGCCTGACCGTGCCTTGCCTTCCGTTACCCTTTCCTTGCCTTGCAGTGCATTGCCTAGCCGTTCGTTGTCGTGCCTTAGCCTTGTTTCCCCTTGCCGTGCCGTTCCTTCCGTTACCCTTGCCTTCCCTTGCTTTGCCTTGCATTCCTTGCCTTCCGTTACTCTTTGCTTGCCTTCCGTGCATTGCCTAGCCTTGCGTTGTCGTGCATCAGCCTTGCCTTGCCTCACCGTGCCTTCCCTTGCGTTACCCTTTCCTTGCCTTGCAGTGCATTGCCTATCCGTTCGTTGTCGTGCCTTAGCCTTGTTTCCCCTTGCCGTGCCGTTCCTTCCGTTACCCTTGCCTTGCCTTGCTTTCCCTTGCCTTCCTTGCCTTCCGTTACTCTTTGCTTGCCTTCCGTGCATTGGCTAGCCTTGCGTTGTCGTGTCTTAGCCTTTTTTCACCTTGCCATAGCCTTGCTTGCGTTGCCTTGCTTTGCCTTGACTTCCTTGCCTTCCGTTACTCTTTGCTTCCCTTCCGTGCATTGCCTAGCCTTGCGTGGTCGTGCCTTAGCCTTTTTTCACCTTGCCATAGCCTTGCTTGCGTTGCCTTGCTTTGCATTGCATTCCTTGCCTTCCGTTACTCTTTGCTTGCCTTCCGTGCATTGCCTAGCCTTGCGTTGTCGTGCATTAGCCTTGCCTCCCCAAACCGTGCCTTGCCTTGCGTTACCTTTCCTTGCCTTGCCGTGCATTGCCTAGCCGTGCGTTGTCGTGCATTAGCCTTGTCTTGCCTTACCGTGCCTTGCCTTGCGTTACCCTTTCCTTGCCTTGCCGTGCATTGCCTAGCCGTGCGTTGTCGTGCCTTAGCCTTGTTTCTCCTTGCCGTGCCGTTCCTTCCGTTACCCTTGCCTTGCCTTGGTTTCCCTTGCCTTCCTTGGTTTCCGTTACTCTTTGTTGCCTTCCGTGCATTGCCTAGCCTTGCGCTGTCGTGCATTAGCCTTGCCTTGCCTCACAGTGCCTTGCCTTGCGTTACCTTTTCCTTGGCTGGCCGTGCATTGCCTAGCCGTGCGTTGTGGTGCCTTAGCCTTGTTTCACCTTGCCATAGCCTTGCTTGCTTTGCCTTGCTTTGCCTTGCCTTCCTTCCATTCCGTTACTCTTTGCTTCCCTTTCGTGCATTGCCTAGCCTTGCGTTGTCGTGCCTTAGCCTTGCGTCGCCTGACCGTGCCTTGCCTTGCGTTACCCTTTCCTTGCCTTGCCGTGCATTGCCTAGCCGTGCGTTGTCGTGCATCAACCTTGCCTTGCCTCACCGTGCCTTGCCTTGCGTTACCCTTTCCTTTCCTTGCCGTGCATTGCCTAGCCGTGCGTTGCCGTGCCTTAGCCTTGTTTCCCCTTGCCGTGCCGTTCCTTCCGTTACCCTTGCCTTCCCTTGCTTTCCCTTGCCTTCCTTGCGTTCCGTTGCTCTTTGCTTGCCTTCCGTGCATTGCCTAGCCTTGCGTTGTCGTGCCTTAGCCTTGCCTCGCCTGACCGTGCCTTGCCTTGCGTTACCCTTTCCTTGCCTTGCCGTGAATTGCCTAGCCGTGCGTTGTCGTGCAACAGCCTTGCCTTGCCTAACCGTGCCTTGCCTTGCGTTACCCTTTCCTTCCCTTGCAGTTCATTGCCTAGCCGTGCGTTGTCGTGCCTTAGCCTTGTTTCCCCTTGCCGTGCCGTTCCTTCCGTTACCATTGCCTTGCCTTGCTTTCCCTTGCCTTCCTTGCCTTCCGTTACTCTTTGCTTGCCTTCCGTGCATTGCCTAGCGTTGCGTTGTCGTTCCTTAGCCTTGCCTCGCCTGACCGTGCCTTGCCTTGCGGTACCCTTTCCTTGCCTTGCCGTGCATTGCATAGCCGTGCGTTGTCGTGCATTTGCCTTGTCTTGCCTCACCGTGCCTTGCCTTGCGTTACCCTTTCCTTGCCTTGCCGTGCATTGCCTAGCCCTGCATTGTCGTGCCTTAGCTTTGTTTCCTCTTACCGTGCCGTTCCTTCCGTTACCCTTGGCTTGCCTTACTTTCCCTTGCCTTCCTTGCCTTCCGTTACTCTTTGCTTGCCTTCCGTGCATTGCCTAGCCTTCCGTTGTCGTGTCTTAGCCTTTTTTCACCTTGCCATAGCCTTGCTTGCGTTGCCTTGCTTTGCCTTGCCTTCCTTGCCTTCCGTTACTCTTTGCTTCCCTTCCGTGCATTGCCTAGCCTTGCGTGGTCGTGCCTTAGCCTTTTTTCACCTTGCCATAGCCTTGCTTGCGTTGCCTTGCTTTGCCTTGCATTCCTTGCCTTCCGTTACTCTTTGCTTGCCTTGCCCTGCATTGCCTAGCCCTGTGTTGTCGTGCCTTAGCCTTGTTTCCCCTTGCCGTGCCGTTCCTTCCGTTACCCTTGCCTTCCCTTGCTTTCCCTTGCTTTCCTTGCCTTCCGTTACTCTTTGCTTGCCTTCCGTGCATTGCCTAGCCTTGCGTTGTCGTGCCTTAGCCTTGCCTCGCCTGACCGTGCCTTGCCTTGCGTTACCCTTTCCTTGCCTTGCCGTGCATTGCCTAGCCTTGCGTTGTCGTGCATTAGCCTTGCCTTGCCTGACCGTGCCTTTCCTTGCGTTACCCTTTCCTTGCCTTGCCGTGCATTGCCTAGCCGTGCGTTGTCGTGCCTTAGCCTTGTTTCCCCTTGCCGTGCCTTTCCTTCCGTTACCCTTGCCTTGCCTTGCTTTCCCTTGCCTTCCTTGCCTTCCGTTACTCTTTGCTTGCCTTCCGTGCATTGCCTAGCCTTGCGTTGTCGTGCATTAGCCTTGCCTTGCCTCACAGTGCCTTGCCTTGCGTTACCCTTTCCTTGCCTGGCCGTGCATTGCCTAGCCGTGCGTTGTCGTGCCTTAGCCTTGTTTCACCTTGCCATAGCCTTGCTTGCGTTGCCTTGCTTTGCCTTGCCTTCCTTGCCTTCCGTTACTCTTTGCTTGCCTTCCGTGCATTGCCTAGCCTTGCGTTGTCGTGCCTTAGCCTTTTTTCACCTTGCCATAGCCTTGCTTGCCTTGCCTTGCTTTGCCTTGCCTTCCTTGCCTTCCGTTACTCTTTGTTTGCCTTCCGTGCATTGCCTAGCCTTGCGTTGTCGTGCATTAGCCTTGCCTCGCCTGACCGTGCCTTGCCTTGCGTTACCCTTTCCTTGCCTGGCCGTGCATTGCCTAGCCGTGCGTTGTCGTGCATTAGCCTTGTCTTGCCTTACCGTGCCTTGCCTTGCGTTACCCTTTCCTTGCCTGGCCGTGCATTGCCTAGCCGTGCGTTGCCGTTCCTAAGCCTTGTTTCCCCTTGCCGTACCTTGCCTTTTGTTACACTTGCCTTGCCTTGCTTTGCCTTGCCTTCCTTTCCTTCCGTTATTCTTTCCTTGCCTAGCCGTGCACTGCCTATCCTTGCGTTGTCGTGCATTAGCCTTGCCTCCCCAAACCGTGCCTTGCCTTGCGTTACCATTTCCTTGCCTTGCCCTGCATTGCCTAGCCCTGTGCTGTCGTGCCTTAGTCTTGTTTGCCCTTACCGTGCCGTTCCTTCCGTTACCCTTGCCTTCCCCTTCTTTCCCTAGCCTTCCTTGCCTTCCGTTACTCTTTGCTTGCCTTCCGGGCATTGCCTAGCCTTGCGTTGTCGTGCCTTAGCCTTGCCTCGCCTGATCGTGCCTTGCCTTGCGTTACCCTTTCCTTGCCTTGCCGTGAATTGCCTAGCCGTGCGTTGTCGTGCATCAGCCTTGCCTTGCCTCACCGTGCCTTGCCTTGCGTTACCCTTGCCTTGCCTTGCTTTCTCTTGCTTTCCTTATCTTCCGTTACTCTTTGCTTTCCTTCCGTGCATTGCCTAGCCTTGCGTTGTCGTGCCTTAGCCTTGCCTCGCCTGACCGTGCCTTGCCTTGCGTTACCCTTTCCTTGCCTTGCCGTGCACTGCCTAGCCTTGCCTTGTCGTGCATTAGCCTTGCCTTGCCTGACCGTGCCTTGCCTAGCGTTACCCTTTCCTTGCCTTGCCGTGCATTGCCTAGCTGTGCGTTTTCGTGCATTAGCCTTGCCTTGCCTCACCGTGCCTTGCCTTGCGTTACCCTTTCCTTGCCTTGCCGTGCATTGCCTAGCTGTGCGTTGTCGTGCATTAGCCTTGCCTCCCCAAACCGTGCCTTGCCTTGCGTTACCATTTCCTTGCCTTGCCCTGCATTGCCTAGCCGTGCGTTGCCGTGCCTTAACCTTGTTTCCCCTTGCCGTGCCGTTCCTTCCGTTAAACTTGCCTTCCCTTGCTTTCCCTTGCCTTCCTTGCGTTCCGTTGCTCTTTGCTTGCCTTCCGTGCATTGCCTAGCCTTGCGTTGTCGTGCCTTAGCCTTGCCTCGCCTGACCGTGCCTTGCCTTGCGTTACCCTTTCCTTGCCTTGCCGTGAATTGCCTAGCCGTGCGTTGTCGTGCAACAGCCTTGCCTTGCCTAACCGTGCCTTGCCTTGCGTTACCCTTTCCTTCCCTTGCAGTTCATTGCCTAGCCGTGCGTTGTCGTGCCTTAGCCTTGTTTCCCCTTGCCGTGCCGTTCCTTCCGTTACCATTGCCTTGCCTTGCTTTCCCTTGCCTTCCTTGCCTTCCGTTACTCTTTGCTTGCCTTCCGTGCATTGTCTAGCCTTGCGTTGTCGTTCCTTAGCCTTGCCTCGCCTGACCGTGCCTTGCCTTGCGGTACCCTTTCCTTGCCTTGCCGTGCATTGCATAGCCGTGCGTTGTCGTGCATTTGCCTTGTCTTGCCTCACCGTGCCTTGCCTTGCGTTACCCTTTCCTTGCCTTGCAGTGCATTGCCTAGCCGTTCGTTGTCGTGCCTTAGCCTTGTTTCCCCTTGCCGTGCCGTTCCTTCCGTTACCCTTGCCTTGCCTTGCTTTCCCTTGCCTTCCTTGCCTTCCGTTACTCTTTGCTTGCCTTCCGTGCATTGCCTAGCCTTGCGTTGTCGTGTCTTAGTCTTTTTTCACCTTGCCATAACCTTGCTTGCGTTGCCTTGCTTTGCCTTGCCTTCCTTGCCATCCGTTACTCTTTGCTTCCCTTCCATGCTTTGCCTAGCCTTGCGTGGTCGTGCCTTAGCCTTTTTTCACCTTGCTATAGCCTTGCTTGCGTTGCCTTGCTTTGCATTGCATTCCTTGCCTTCCGTTACTCTTTGCTTGCCTTCCGTGCATTGCCTAGCCCTGCGTTGCCATGCCTTAGCCTTGTTTCCCCTTGCCGAGCCGTTCCTTCCTATACCCTTGCCTTGCCTTGGTTTCCCTTGCCTTCCTTGCCTTCCGTTACTCTTTGCTTGCCTTCCGTGCAATGCCTAGCCTTGCGTTGTCGTGCATTAGCCTTGCCTCGCCTGACCGTGCCTTTCCTTGCGTTACCCTTTCCTTGCCTTGCCGTGCATTGCCTACCCGTGCGTTGTCGTGCATTAGCCTTGTCTTGCCTTACCGTGCCTTGTCTTGCGTTACCCTTTCCTTGCCTGGCCGTGCATTGCCTAGCCGTGCGTTGCCGTTCCTTAGCCTTGTTTCCCCTTGCCGTGCCTTGCCTTTTGTTACACTTGCCTTGCCTTGCTTTGCCTTGCCTTCCTTTCCTTCCGTTACTCTTTCCTTGCCTAGCCGTGCACTGCCTAGCCTTGCGTTGTCGTGCATTAGCCTTGCCTCCCCAAACCGTGCCTTGCCTTGCGTTACCATTTCCTTGCCTTGCCCTGCATTGCCTAGCCGTGCGTTGCCGTGCCTTAGCCTTGTTTCCCCTTGCCGTGCCGTTCCTTCCGTTAACCTTGCCTTCCCTTGCTTTCCATTGCCTTCCTTGCGTTCCGTTACTCTTTGCTTGCCTTCCGTGCATTGCCTAGCCTTGCGTTGTCGTGCCTTAGCCTTGCCTCGCCTGACCGTGCCTTGCCTTGCGTTACCCGTACCTTGCCTTGCCCTGCATTGCCTAGCCCTGTGTTGTCGTGCCTTAGCCTTGTTTCCCCTTACCGTGACGTTCACTTCGTTACCCTTGCCTTCCCCTGCTTTCCCTTGCATTCCTTGCCTTCCGTTACTCTTTGCTTTCCTTCCGTGCATTGCCTAGCCTTGCGTTGTCGTGCCTTAGCCTTGCCTCGCCTGACAGTGCCTTGCCTTGCGTTACCTTTTCCTTGGCTGGCCGTGCATTGCCTAGCCTTGCGTTGTTGTGCCTTAGCCTTTTTTCACCTTGCCATAGCCTTGCTTGCGTTGCCTTGCTTTGCCTTGCATTCCTTGCCTTCCGTTACTCTTTGCTTGCCTTCCGTGCATTGCCTAGCCTTGCGTTGTCGTGCCTTAGCCTTGCCTCGCCTGACCGTGCCTTGCCTTGCGTTACCCTTTCCTTGCCTTGCCGTGCATTGCCTAGCCGTGCGTTGTAGTGCATTAGCCTCGCCTTGCCTTACCGTGCCTTGCCTTGCGTTACCCTTTCCTTGCCTGGCCGTGCATTGCTTAGCCTTGCGTTGCCGTGCCTTAGCCTTGTTTCCCCTTGCCGTGCCGTGCCTTTTGTTACACTTGCCTTGCCTTGCTTTGCCTTGCCTTCCTTTCCTTCCGTTACTCATTCCTTGCCTAGCCGTGCACTGCGTAGCCTTGCGTTGTCGTGCATTACCCTTGCCTCGCCTGACCGTGCCTTGCCTTGCGTAACCCTTTCCTTGCCTTGCTTGTATTGCCTAGCCTTGCGTTGTCGTGCCTTAGCCTTGCTTCCCCTTACCGTGCCGTTCCTTCCGTTACCCTTGCCTTCCCCTGCTTTCCCTTGCCTTCCTTGCCTTTCGTTACTCTTTGCTTCCTTTCGTGCATTGCCTAGCCTTGCGTTGTCGTGCCTTAGCCTTGCCTCGCCTGACCGTGCCTTGCCTTGCGTTACCCTTTCCTTGCCTTGCCGTGCATTGCCTAGCCGTGCGTTGTCGTGCATCAGCCTTGCCTTGCCTCACCGTGCCTTGCCTTGCGTTACCCTTTCCTTGCCTTGCCGTGCATTGCCTAGCCGTGCGTTGCCGTGCCTTAGCCTTGTTTCACCTTGCCGTGCCGTTCCTTCCGTTACCCTTGCCTTGCCTTGCTTTCCCTTGCCTTCCTTGCCTTCCGTTACTCTTTGCTTGCCTTCCGTGCATTGCCTAGCCTTGCGCTATCGTGCATTAGCCTTGCCTTGCCTCAGAGTGCCTTGCCTTGCGTTACCTTTTCCTTGGCTGGCCGTGCATTGCCTAGCCGTGCGTTGTGGTGCCTTAGCCTTGTTTCACCTTGCCATAGCCTTGCTTGCTTTGCCTTGCTTTGCCTTGCATTCCTTGCCTTCCGTTACTCTTTGCTTGCCTTCCGTGCATTACCTAGCCTTGCGTTGTCGTGCCTTAGCCTTGCCTCGCCTAACCGTGCCTTGCCTTGCGTTACCCTTTCCTTGCCTTGCCGTGCATTGCCTAGCCGTGCGTTGTCGTGCATTAGCCTCGCCTTGCCTTACCGTGCCTTCCCTTGCGTTACCCTTTCCTTGCCTGGCCGTGCATTGCTTAGCCTTGCGTTGCCGTGCCTTAGCCTTGTTTCCCCTTGCCGTGCCGTGCCTTTTGTTACACTTGCCTGGCCTTGCTGTGCCTGGCCTTCCTTTCCTTCCGTTACTCTTTCCTTGCCTAGCCGTGCACTGCGTAGCCTTGCGTTCTCGTGCATTACCCTTAACTCGCCTGACCGTGCCTTCCCTTGCGTTACCCTTTCCTTGCCTTGCTGTGCATTGCCTAGCCCTGCGTTGTCGTGCCTTAGCCTTGTTTCCCCTTACCGTGCCGTTCCTTCCGTTACCCTTCCCTTCCCCTGCTTTCCCTTGCCTTCCTTGCCTTCCGTTACTCTTTGCTTGCCTTCCGTGCATTGCCTAGCCTTGCGTTGTCGTGCCTTAGCCTTGCCTCGCCTGACCGTGCCTTGCCTTGCGTTACCCTTTCCTTGCCTTGCCGTGCATTGCCTAGCCGTGCTTTGTCGTGCATCAGCCTTGCCTTGCCTCACCGTGCCTTGCCTTGCGTTACCCTTTCCTTGCCTTGCCGTGCATTGCCTAGCCGTTCGTTGCCGTGCCTTAGCCTTGTTTCCCCTTGCCGTGCCGTTCCTTCCGTTACCCTTGCCTTGCCTTGCTTTCCCTTGCCTTCCTTGCCTTCCGTTACTCTTTGCTTGCCTTCCGTGCATTGCCTAGCCTTGCGTTGTCGTGTCTTAGCCTTTTTTCACCTTGCCATAGCCTTGCTTGCGTTGCCTTGCTTTGCCTTGCCTTCCTTGCCTTCCGTTACTCTTTGCTTCCCTTCCGTGCATTGCCTAGCCTTGCGTGGTCGTGCCTTAGCCTTTTTTCACCTTGCTATAGCCTTGCTTGCGTTGCCTTGCTTTGCATTGCATTCCTTGCCTTCCGTTACTCTTTGCTTGCCTTCCGTGCATTGCCTAGCCTTGCGTTGTCGTGCATTAGCCTTGCCTCCCCAAACCGTGCCTTGCCTTGCGTTACCCTTTCCTTGCCTTGCCCTGCATTGCCTAGCCCTGCGTTGCCGTGCCTTAGCCTTGTTTCCCCTTGCCGAGCCGTTCCTTCCGATACCCTTGCCTTGCCTTGCTTTCCCTTGCCTTCCTTGCCTTCCGTTACTCTTTGCTTGCCTTCCGTGCATTGCCTAGCCTTGCGTTGTCGTGCATTAGCCTTGCCTCGCCTGACCGTGCCTTGCCTTGCGTTACCCTTTCCTTGCCTTGCCGTGCATTGCCTACCCGTGCGTTGTCGTGCATTAGCCTTGTCTTGCCTTACCGCGCCTTGCCTTGCGTTACCCTTTTCTTGCCTGGCCGTGCATTGCCTAGCCGTGCGTTGCCGTTCCTTAGCCTTGTTTCCCCTTGCCGTGCCTTGCCTTTTGTTACACTTGCATTGCCTTGCTTTGCCTTGCCTTCCTTTCCTTCCGTTACTCTTTCCTTGCCTAGCCGTGCACTGCCTAGCCTTGCGTTGTCGTTCATTAGCCTTGCCTCCCCAAACCGTGCCTTGCCTTGCGTTACCATTTCCTTGCCTTGCCCTGCATTGCCTAGCCTTGCGTTTTCGTGCCTTAGCCTTGCCTCGCCTGACCGTGCCTTGCCTAGCGTTACCCGTACCTTGCCTTGCCCTGCATTGCCTAGCCCTGTGTTGTCGTGCCTTAGCCTTGTTTCCCCTTACCGTGACGTTCCTTTCGTTACCCTTGCCTTCCCCTGCTTTCCCTTGCATTCCTTGCCTTCCGTTACTCTTTGCTTTCCTTCCGTGCATTGCCTAGCCTTGCGTTGTCGTGCCTTAGCCTTGCCTCGCCTGACAGTGCCTTGCCTTGCGTTACCTTTTCCTTGGCTGGCCGTGCATTGCCTAGCGTTGCGTTGTGGTGCCTTAGCCTTGTTTCACCTTGCCATAGCCTTGCTTGCTTTGCCTTGCTTTGCCTTGCCTTCCTTCAATTCCGTTACTCTTTGCTTGCCTTCCGTGCATTGCCTAGCCTTGCGTTGTCGTGCCTTAGCCTTTTTTCATCTTGCCATAGACTTGCTTGCGTTGCCTTGCTTTGCCTTGCATTCCTTGCCTTCCGTTTCTCTTTGCTTGCCTTCCGTGCATTGCCTAGCCTAGCGTTGTCGTGCCTTAGCCTTGCCTCGCCTGACCGTGCCTTGCCTTGCGTTACCCTTTCCTTGCCTTGCCGTGAATTGCCTAGCCTTGCGTTGTCGTGCATCAGCCTTGCCTTGCCTCACCGTGCCTTGCCTTGCGTTACCCTTTCCTTGCCTTGCAGTGCATTGCCTAGCCGTTCGTTGTCGTGCCTTAGCCTTGTTTCCCCTTGCCGTGCCGTTCCTTCCGTTACCCTTGCCTTGCCTTGCTTTCCCTTGCCTTCCTTGCCTTCCGTTACTCTTTGCTTGCCTTCCGTGCATTGCCTAGCCTTGCGTTGTCGTGTCTTAGTCTTTTTTCACCTTGCCATAGCCTTGCTTGCGTTGCCTTGCTTTGCCTTGCCTTCCTTGCCATCCGTTACTCTTTGCTTCCCTTCCATGCTTTGCCTAGCCTTGCGTGGTCGTGCCTTAGCCTTTTTTCACCTTGCTATAGCCTTGCTTGCGTTGCCTTGCTTTGCATTGCATTCCTTGCCTTCCGTTACTCTTTGCTTGCCTTCCGTGCATTGCCTAGCCCTGCGTTGCCGTGCCTTAGCCTTGTTTCCCCTTGCCGAGCCGTTCCTTCCTATACCCTTGCCTTGCCTTGGTTTCCCTTGCCTTCCTTGCCTTCCGTTACTCTTTGCTTGCCTTCCGTGCAATGCCTAGCCTTGCGTTGTCGTGCATTAGCCTTGCCTCGCCTGACCGTGCCTTTCCTTGCGTTACCCTTTCCTTGCCTTGCCGTGCATTGCCTACCCGTGCGTTGTCGTGCATTAGCCTTGTCTTGCCTTACCGTGCCTTGTCTTGCGTTACCCTTTCCTTGCCTGGCCGTGCATTGCCTAGCCGTGCGTTGCCGTTCCTTAGCCTTGTTTCCCCTTGCCGTGCCTTGCCTTTTGTTACACTTGCCTTGCCTTGCTTTGCCTTGCCTTCCTTTCCTTCCGTTACTCTTTCCTTGCCTAGCCGTGCACTGCCTAGCCTTGCGTTGTCGTGCATTAGCCTTGCCTCCCCAAACCGTGCCTTGCCTTGCGTTACCATTTCCTTGCCTTGCCCTGCATTGCCTAGCCGTGCGTTGCCGTGCCTTAGCCTTGTTTCCCCTTGCCGTGCCGTTCCTTCCGTTAACCTTGCCTTCCCTTGCTTTCCATTGCCTTCCTTGCGTTCCGTTACTCTTTGCTTGCCTTCCGTGCATTGCCTAGCCTTGCGTTGTCGTGCCTTAGCCTTGCCTCGCCTTGACAGTGCCTTGCCTTGCGTTACCTTTTCCTTGGCTGGCCGTGCATTGCCTAGCCTTGCGTTGTCGTGCCTTAGCCTTTTTTCACCTTGCCATAGCCTTGCTTGCGTTGCCTTGCTTTGCCTTGCATTCCTTGCCTTCCGTTTCTCCTTGCTTGCCTTCCGTGCATTGCCTAGCCTAGCGTTGTCGTGCCTTAGCCTTGCCTCGCCTAACCGTGCCTTGCCTTGCGTTACCCTTTCCTTGCCTTGCCGTGCATTGCCTAACCGTGCGTTGTCGTGCATTAGCCTCGCCTTGCCTTACCGTGCCTTGCCTTGCGTAACCCTTTCCTTGCCTTGCCGTGCATTGCCTAGCCCTGCGTTGTCGTGCCTTAGCCTTGTTTCCCCTTACCGTGCCGTTCCTTCCGTTACCCTTGCCTTCCCCTGCTTTCCCTTGCCTTCCTTGCCTTCCGTTACTCTTTGCTTCCTTTCGTGCATTGCCTAGCCTTGCGTTGTCGTGCCTTAGCCTTGCCTCGCCTGACCGTGCCTTGCCTTGCGTTACCCTTTCCTTGCCTTGCCGTGCATTGCCTAGCCGTGCGTTGTCGTGCATCAGCCTTGCCTTGCCTCACCGTGCCTTGCCTTGCGTTACCCTTTCCTTGCCTTGCCGTGCATTGCCTAGCCGTTCGTTGCCGTGCCTTAGCCTTGTTTCCCCTTGCCGTGCCGTTCCTTCCGTTACCCTTGCCTTGCCTTGCTTTCCCTTGCCTTCCTTGCCTTCCGTTACTCTTTGCTTGCCTTCCGTGCATTGCCTGGCCTTGCGCTATCGTGCATTAGCCTTGCCTTTCCTCAGAGTGCCTTGCCTTGCGTTAACTTTTCCTTGGCTGGCCGTGCATTGCCTAGCCGTGCGTTGTGGTGCCTTAGCCTTGTTTCACCTTGCCATAGCCTTGCTTGATTTGCCTTGCTTTGCCTTGCATTCCTTGCCTTCCGTTACTCTTTGCTTGCCTTCCGTGCATTGCCTAGCCTTGCGTTGTCGTGCCTTAGCCTTGCCTCGCCTGACCGTGCCTTGCCTTGCGTTACCCTTTCCTTGCCTTGCCGTGCATTGCCTAGCCGTGCTTTGTCGTCCGTCAGCCTTGCCTTGCCTCACCGTGCCTTGCCTTGCGTTACCCTTTCCTTGCCTTGCCGTGCATTGCCTAGCCGTGCGTTGCCGTGCCTTAGCCTTGTTTCCCCTTGCCGTGCCGTTCTTTCCGTTACCCTTGCCTTGCCTTGCTTTCCCTTGCCTTCCTTGCCTTCCGTTACTCTTTGCTTGCCTTCCGTGCATTGCCTAGCCTTGCGATGTCGTGCCTTAGCCTTGCCTCGCCTAACCGTGCCTTGCCTTGCGTTACCCTTTCCTTGCCTTGCCGTGCATTGCCTAGCCGTGCGTTGTCGTGCATCAGCCTTGCCTTGCCTCACCGTGCCTTGCCTTGCGTTACCATTTCCTTGCCTTGCCCTGCATTGCCTAGCCTTGCGTTGTCGTGCCTTAGCATTTTTTCCCCTTGCCGTGCCGTGCCTGTTGTTACACTTGCCTTGCCATTCTTTGCCTTGCCTTCCTTTCCTTCCGTTACCCTTTCCTTGCCTTGCCGTGCACTGCTTAGCCTTGCGATGTCGTGCATTAGCTTTGCCTCGCCTGACAGTGCCTTGCCTTGCGTTACCCTTTCCTTGCCTTGCCGTGCATTGCCTAGCCCTGCGTTGCCGTGCCTTAGCCTTGTTTCCCCTTGCCGAGCCGTTCCTTCCGTTACCCTTGCCTTGTCTTGGTTTCCCTTGCCTTCCTTGCCTTCCGTTACTCTTTGCTTGCCTTCCGTGCGATGCCTAGCCTTGCGTTGTCGTGCATTAGCCTTGCCTCGCCTGACCGTGCCTTGCCTTGCGTTACCCTTTCCTTGCCTTGCCGTGCATTGCCTACCCGTGCGTTGTCGTGCATTAGCCTTGTCTTGCCTTACCGTGCCTTGCCTTGCGTTACCCTTTCCTTGCCTGGCCGTGCATTGCCTAGCCGTGCGTTGCCGTTCCTTAGCCTTGTTTCCCCTTGCCGTGCCTTGCCTTTTGTTACACTTGCCTTGCCTTGCTTTGCCTTGCCTTCCTTTCCTTCCGTTACTCTTGCCTTGCTTAGCCGTGCACTGCCTATCCTTGCGTTGTCGTGCATTAGCCTTGCCTCCCCAAACCGTGCCTTGCCTTGCCTTACCATTTCCTTGCCTTGCCCTGCATTGCCTAGCCGTGCGTTACCGTGCCTTAGCCTTGATTCCCCTTGCCGTGCCATTCCTTCCGTTAACCTTGCCTTGCCTTGCATTCCCTTGCCTTCCTTGCGTTCCGTTCCGCTTTGCTTGCCTTCCGTGCATTGCCTAGCCTTGCGTTGTCGTGCCTTAGCCTTGCCTCGCCTGACCGTGCCTTGCCTTGCGTTACCCTTACCTTGCCTTGCCCTGCATTGCCTAGCCCTGTGTTGTCGTGCCTTAGCCTTGTTTCCCCTTACCGTGCCGTTCCTTTCGTTACCCTTGCCTTCCCCTGCTTTCCCTTGCATTCCTTGCCTTCCGTTACTCTTTGCTTGCCTTCCGTGCATTGCCTAGCCTTGCGTTGTCGTGCATTAGCCTTGCCTCGCCTGACCGTGCCTTGGCTTGCGTTACCTTTCCTTGCCTTGCCGTGAATTGCCTAGCCTTGCGTTGTCGTGCATTAGCCTTGCCTTGCCTCACAGTGCCTTGCCTTGCGTTACCTTTTCCTTGGCTGGCCGTGCATTGCCTAGCCGTGCGTTGTCGTGCCTTAGCCTTGTTTCACCTTGCCATAGCCTTGCTTGCTTTGCCTTGCTTTGCCTTGCCTTCCTTCCATTCCGTTATTCTTTGCTTGCCTTCCGTGCATTGCCTAGCCTTCCGTTGTCGTGCCTTAGCCTTTTTTCACCTTGCCATAACCTTGCTTGCGTTGCCTTGCTTTGCCTTGCATTCCTTGCCTTCCGTTACTCTTTGCTTGCCTTCCGTGCATTGCCTAGCCTTGCGCTGTCGTGCCTTAGCCTTGCCTCGCCTGACCGTGCCTTGCCTTGCGTTACCCTTTCCTTGCCTTGCCGTGCATTGCCTAGCCGTGCGTTGTCGTGCATTAGCCTCGCCTTGCCTTACCGTGCCTTGCCTTGCGTTACCCTTTCCTTGCCTTGCCGTGCATTGCCTAGCCGTGCGTTGTCGTGCCTTAGCCTTGTTTCACCTTGCCATAGCCTTGCTTGCGTTGCCTTGCTTTGCCTTGCATTCCTTGCCTTCAGTTACTCTTTGCTTGCCTTCCGTGCATTGCCTAGCCTTGCGTTGTCGTGCCTTAGCCTTTTTTCACCTTGCCATAGCCTTGCTTGCGTTGCCTTGCTTTGCCTTGCATTCCTTGCCTTCCGTTACTCTTTGCTTGCCTTCCGTGCATTGCCTAGCCTTGCGTTGTCGTGCCTTAGGCTTGCCTCGCCTGACCGTGCCTTGCCTTGCGTTACCCTTTCCTTGCCTTGCCGTGCATTGCCTAGCCGTGCTTTGTCGTGCATCAGCCTTGCCTTGCCTCACCGTGCCTTGCCTTGCGTTACCCTTTCCTTGCCTTGCCGTGCATTGCCTAGCCGTGCGTTGTCGTGCCTTAGCCTTGTTTCCCCTTGCCGTGCCGTGCCTTCCGTTTCCCTTGCCTTCCTTGCCTTCCGTTACTCTTTGCTTGCCTTCCGTGCATTGCCTAGCCTTGCGTTGTCGTGCATTAGCCTTGCCTTGCGTTACCCTTTCCTTGCCTTGCCGTGCATTGCCTAGCCGTGCGTTGTCGTGCCTTAGCCTTGTTTCCCCTTACCGTGCCGTTCCTTTCGTTACCCTTGCCTTCCCCTGCTTTCCTTTGCATTCCTTGCCTTCCGTTACTCTTTGCTTGCCTTCCGTGCATTGCCTAGCCTTGCGTTGTCGTGCCTTAGCCTTTTTTCCCCTTGCCGTGCCGTGCCTGTTGTTACACTTGCCTTGCCATGCTTTGCCTTGCCTTCCTTTCCTTCCATTACTCTTTCCTTGCCTAGCCGTGCACTGCCTAGCCTTGCGATGTCGTGCATTAGCTTTGCCTCGCCTGACAGTGCCTTGCCTTGCGTTACCCTTTCCTTGCCTTGCCGTGCATTGCCTAGCCATGCGTTGCCGTGCCTTAGCCTTGTTTCCCCTTGCCGAGCCGTTCCTTCCGTTACCCTTGCCTTGCCTTGGTTTCCCTTGCGTTCCTTGCCTTCCGTTACTCTTTACTTGCCTTCCGTGCATTGCCTAGCCTTGCGTTGTCGTGCATTAGCCTTGCCTCGCCTGACCGTGCCTTGCCTTGCGTTGCCCTTTCCTTGCCTTGCCGTGCATTGCCTAGCCGTGCGTTGTCGTGCATTAGCCTTGCCTTGCCTCACCGTGCCTTGCCTTGCGTTACCCTTTCCTTGCCTGGCCGTGCATTGCCTAGCCGTGCGTTGCCGTTCCTTAGCCTTGTTTCCCCTTGCCGTGCCTTGCCTTTTGTTACACTTGCCTTGCCTTGCTTTGCCTTGCCTTCCTTTCCTTCCGTTACTCTTTCCTTGCCTAGCCGTGCATTGCCTACCCGTGCGTTGTCGTGCATTAGCCTTGCCTTGCCTCACCGTGCCTTGCCTTGCGTTACCCTTTCCTTGCCTTGCCGTGCATTGCCTAGCCGTGCGTTGTCGTGCCTTAGCCTTGTTTCCCCTTGCCGTGCCGTTCCTTCCGTTACCCTTGCCTTCCCTTGCTTTGCCTTGCATTCCTTGCCTTCCGTTACTCTTTGCTTGCCTTCCGTGCATTGCCTAGCCTTGCGTTGTCGTGCATTAGCCTTGCCTTGCCTCACCGTGCCTTCCCTTGCGTTACCCTTTCCTTGCCTTGCCGTGCATTGCCTAGCCGTTCGTTGTCGTGCCTTAGCCTTGTTTCCCCTTGCCGTGCCGTTCCTTCCGTTACCCTTGCCTTGCCTTGCTTTCCCTTGCCTTCCTTGCCTTCCGTTACTCTTTGCTTGCCTTCCGTGCATTGGCTAGCCTTGCGTTGTCGTGTCTTAGCCTTTTTTCACCTTGCCATAGCCTTGCTTGCGTTGCCTTGCTTTGCCTTGACTTCCTTGCCTTCCGTTACTCTTTGCTTCCCTTCCGTGCATTGCCTAGCCTTGCGTGGTCGTGCCTTAGCCTTTTTTCACCTTGCCATAGCCTTGCTTGCGTTGCCTTGCTTTGCATTGCATTCCTTGCCTTCCGTTACTCTTTGCTTGCCTTCCGTGCATTGCCTAGCCTTGCGTTGTCGTGCATTAGCCTTGCCTCCCCAAACCGTGCCTTGCCTTGCGTTACCTTTCCTTGCCTTGCCGTGCATTGCCTAGCCGTGCGTTGTCGTGCATTAGCCTTGTCTTGCCTTACCGTGCCTTGCCTTGCGTTACCCTTTCCTTGCCTTGCCGTGCATTGCCTAGCCGTGCGTTGTCGTGCCTTAGCCTTGTTTCTCCTTGCCGTGCCGTTCCTTCCGTTACCCTTGCCTTGCCTTGGTTTCCCTTGCCTTCCTTGGTTTCCGTTACTCTTTGTTGCCTTCCGTGCATTGCCTAGCCTTGCGCTGTCGTGCATTAGCCTTGCCTTGCCTCACAGTGCCTTGCCTTGCGTTACCTTTTCCTTGGCTGGCCGTGCATTGCCTAGCCGTGCGTTGTGGTGCCTTAGCCTTGTTTCACCTTGCCATAGCCTTGCTTGCTTTGCCTTGCTTTGCCTTGCCTTCCTTCCATTCCGTTACTCTTTGCTTCCCTTTCGTGCATTGCCTAGCCTTGCGTTGTCGTGCCTTAGCCTTGCGTCGCCTGACCGTGCCTTGCCTTGCGTTACCCTTTCCTTGCCTTGCCGTGCATTGCCTAGCCGTGCGTTGTCGTGCATCAACCTTGCCTTGCCTCACCGTGCCTTGCCTTGCGTTACCCTTTCCTTTCCTTGCCGTGCATTGCCTAGCCGTGCGTTGCCGTGCCTTAGCCTTGTTTCCCCTTGCCGTGCCGTTCCTTCCGTTACCCTTGCCTTCCCTTGCTTTCCCTTGCCTTCCTTGCGTTCCGTTGCTCTTTGCTTGCCTTCCGTGCATTGCCTAGCCTTGCGTTGTCGTGCCTTAGCCTTGCCTCGCCTGACCGTGCCTTGCCTTGCGTTACCCTTTCCTTGCCTTGCCGTGAATTGCCTAGCCGTGCGTTGTCGTGCAACAGCCTTGCCTTGCCTAACCGTGCCTTGCCTTGCGTTACCCTTTCCTTCCCTTGCAGTTCATTGCCTAGCCGTGCGTTGTCGTGCCTTAGCCTTGTTTCCCCTTGCCGTGCCGTTCCTTCCGTTACCATTGCCTTGCCTTGCTTTCCCTTGCCTTCCTTGCCTTCCGTTACTCTTTGCTTGCCTTCCGTGCATTGCCTAGCGTTGCGTTGTCGTTCCTTAGCCTTGCCTCGCCTGACCGTGCCTTGCCTTGCGGTACCCTTTCCTTGCCTTGCGTGCATTGCCTAGCCGTGCCTTGTCGTGCATTAGCCTTGCCTTGCCTCACCGTGCCTTGCCTTGCGTTACCCTTTCCTTGCCTTGCCGTGCATTGCCTAGCCCTGCATTGTCGTGCCTTAGCTTTGTTTCCTCTTACCGTGCCGTTCCTTCCGTTACCCTTGGCTTGCCTTACTTTCCCTTGCCTTCCTTGCCTTCCGTTACTCTTTGCTTGCCTTCCGTGCATTGCCTAGCCTTGCGTTTTCGTGTCTTAGCCTTTTTTCACCTTGCCATAGCCTTGCTTGCGTTGCCTTGCTTTGCCTTGCCTTCCTTGCCTTCCGTTACTCTTTGCTTCCCTTCCGTGCATTGCCTAGCCTTGCGTGGTCGTGCCTTAGCCTTTTTTCACCTTGCCATAGCCTTGCTTGCGTTGCCTTGCTTTGCCTTGCATTCCTTGCCTTCCGTTACTCTTTGCTTGCCTTGCCCTGCATTGCCTAGCCCTGTGTTGTCGTGCCTTAGCCTTGTTTCCCCTTGCCGTGCCGTTCCTTCCGTTACCCTTGCCTTCCCCTGCTTTCCCTTGCCTTCCTTGCCTTCCGTTACTCTTTGCTTTCCTTCCGTGCATTGCCTAGCCTTGCGTTGTCGTGCCTTAGCTTTGCCTCGCCTGACAGTGCCTTGCATTGCGTTACCCTTTCCTTGTCTTGCCGTGCACTGCCTAGCCTTGCCTTGTCGTGCATTAGCCTTGCCTTGCCTGACCGTGCCTTTCCTGGCGTTACCCTTTCCTTGCCTTGTCGTGCATTGCCTAGCCGTGCGTTGTCGTGCCTTAGCCTTGTTTCCACTTGCCGTGCCATTCCTTCCGTTACCCTTGCCTTGCCTTGCTTTCCCTTGCCTTCCTTGGTTTCCGTTACTCTTTGCTTGCCTTCCGTGCATTGCCTAGCCTTGCGCTGTCGTGCATTAGCCTTGCCTTGCCTCACAGTGCCTTGCCTTGCGTTACCTTTTCCTTGCCTGGCCGTGCATTGCCTAGCCGTGCGTTGTGGTGCCTTAGCCTTGTTTCACCTTGCCATAGCCTTGCTTGCTTTGCCTTGCTTTGCCTTGCCTTCCTTCCATTCCGTTACTCTTTGCTTGCCTTCCGTGCATTGCCTAGCCTTGCGTTGTCGTGCCTTAGCCTTTTTTCACCTTGCCATAGCCTTGCTTGCGTTGCCTTGCTTTGCCTTGACTTCCTTGCCTTCCGTTACTCTTTGCTTGCCTTCCGTGCATTGCCTAGCCTTGCGTTGTCGTGCATTAGCCTTGCCTCGCCTGACCGTGCCTTGCCTTGCGTTACCCTTTCCTTGCCTGGCCGTGCATTGCCTAGCCGTGCGTTGTCGTGCATTAGCCTTGTCTTGCCTTACCGTGCCTTGCCTTGCGTTACCCTTTCCTTGCCTGGCCGTGCATTGCCTAGCCGTGCGTTGCCGTTCCTAAGCCTTGTTTCCCCTTGCCGTACCTTGCCTTTTGTTACACTTGCCTTGCCTTGCTTTGCCTTGCCTTCCTTTCCTTCCGTTATTCTTTCCTTGCCTAGCCGTGCACTGCCTATCCTTGCGTTGTCGTGCATTAGCCTTGCCTCCCCAAACCGTGCCTTGCCTTGCGTTACCATTTCCTTGCCTTGCCCTGCATTGCCTAGCCCTGTGCTGTCGTGCCTTAGTCTTGTTTGCCCTTACCGTGCCGTTCCTTCCGTTACCCTTGCCTTCCCCTTCTTTCCCTAGCCTTCCTTGCCTTCCGTTACTCTTTGCTTGCCTTCCGGGCATTGCCTAGCCTTGCGTTGTCGTGCCTTAGCCTTGCCTCGCCTGATCGTGCCTTGCCTTGCGTTACCCTTTCCTTGCCTTGCCGTGAATTGCCTAGCCGTGCGTTGTCGTGCATCAGCCTTGCCTTGCCTCACCGTGCCTTGCCTTGCGTTACCCTTGCCTTGCCTTGCTTTCTCTTGCTTTCCTTATCTTCCGTTACTCTTTGCTTTCCTTCCGTGCATTGCCTAGCCTTGCGTTGTCGTGGCTTAGCCTTGCCTCGCCTGACAGTGCCTTGCCTTGCGTTACCCTTTCCTTGCCTTGCCGTGCACTGCCTAGCCTTGCCTTGTCGTGCATTAGCCTTGCCTTGCCTGACCGTGCCTTGCCTAGCGTTACCCTTTCCTTGCCTTGCCGTGCATTGCCTAGCTGTGCGTTTTCGTGCATTAGCCTTGCCTTGCCTCACCGTGCCTTGCCTTGCGTTACCCTTTCCTTGCCTTGCCGTGCATTGCCTAGCTGTGCGTTGTCGTGCATTAGCCTTGCCTCCCCAAACCGTGCCTTGCCTTGCGTTACCATTTCCTTGCCTTGCCCTGCATTGCCTAGCCGTGCGTTGCCGTGCCTTAACCTTGTTTCCCCTTGCCGTGCCGTTCCTTCCGTTAAACTTGCCTTCCCTTGCTTTCCCTTGCCTTCCTTGCGTTCCGTTGCTCTTTGCTTGCCTTCCGTGCATTGCCTAGCCTTGCGTTGTCGTGCCTTAGCCTTGCCTCGCCTGACCGTGCCTTGCCTTGCGTTACCCTTTCCTTGCCTTGCCGTGAATTGCCTAGCCGTGCGTTGTCGTGCATCAGCCTTGCCTTGCCTAACCGTGCCTTGCCTTGCGTTACCCTTTCCTTCCCTTGCAGTTCATTGCCTAGCCGTGCGTTGTCGTGCCTTAGCCTTGTTTCCCCTTGCCGTGCCGTTCCTTCCGTTACCATTGCCTTGCCTTGCTTTCCCTTGCCTTCCTTGCCTTCCGTTACTCTTTGCTTGCCTTCCGTGCATTGCCTAGCCTTGCGTTGTCGTTCCTTAGCCTTGCCTCGCCTGACCGTGCCTTGCCTTGCGGTACCCTTTCCTTGCCTTGCCGTGCATTGCATAGCCGTGCGTTGTCGTGCATTTGCCTTGTCTTGCCTCACCGTGCCTTGCCTTGCGTTACCCTTTCCTTGCCTTGCAGTGCATTGCCTAGCCGTTCGTTGTCGTGCCTTAGCCTTGTTTCCCCTTGCCGTGCCGTTCCTTCCGTTACCCTTGCCTTGCCTTGCTTTCCCTTGCCTTCCTTGCCTTCCGTTACTCTTTGCTTGCCTTCCGTGCATTGCCTAGCCTTGCGTTGTCGTGTCTTAGTCTTTTTTCACCTTGCCATAGCCTTGCTTGCGTTGCCTTGCTTTGCCTTGCCTTCCTTGCCATCCGTTACTCTTTGCTTCCCTTCCATGCTTTGCCTAGCCTTGCGTGGTCGTGCCTTAGCCTTTTTTCACCTTGCTATAGCCTTGCTTGCGTTGCCTTGCTTTGCATTGCATTCCTTGCCTTCCGTTACTCTTTGCTTGCCTTCCGTGCATTGCCTAGCCCTGCGTTGCCATGCCTTAGCCTTGTTTCCCCTTGCCGAGCCGTTCCTTCCTATACCCTTGCCTTGCCTTGGTTTCCCTTGCCTTCCTTGCCTTCCGTTACTCTTTGCTTGCCTTCCGTGCAATGCCTAGCCTTGCGTTGTCGTGCATTAGCCTTGCCTCGCCTGACCGTGCCTTTCCTTGCGTTACCCTTTCCTTGCCTTGCCGTGCATTGCCTACCCGTGCGTTGTCGTGCATTAGCCTTGTCTTGCCTTACCGTGCCTTGTCTTGCGTTACCCTTTCCTTGCCTGGCCGTGCATTGCCTAGCCGTGCGTTGCCGTTCCTTAGCCTTGTTTCCCCTTGCCGTGCCTTGCCTTTTGTTACACTTGCCTTGCCTTGCTTTGCCTTGCCTTCCTTTCCTTCCGTTACTCTTTCCTTGCCTAGCCGTGCACTGCCTAGCCTTGCGTTGTCGTGCATTAGCCTTGCCTCCCCAAACCGTGCCTTGCCTTGCGTTACCATTTCCTTGCCTTGCCCTGCATTGCCTAGCCGTGCGTTGCCGTGCCTTAGCCTTGTTTCCCCTTGCCGTGCCGTTCCTTCCGTTAACCTTGCCTTCCCTTGCTTTCCATTGCCTTCCTTGCGTTCCGTTACTCTTTGCTTGCCTTCCGTGCATTGCCTAGCCTTGCGTTGTCGTGCCTTAGCCTTTTTTCACCTTGCCATAGCCTTGCTTGCGTTGCCTTGCTTTCCCTTGCATTCCTTGCCTTCCGTTACTCTTTGCTTGCCTTCCGTGCATTGCCTAGCCTTGCGTTGTCGTGCCTTAGCCTTGCCTCGCCTGACCGTGCCTTGCCTTGCGTTACCCTTTCCTTGCCTTGCCGTGCATTGCCTAACCGTGCGTTGTCGTGCCTTAGCCTTGCCTTGCCTTACCGTGCCTTGCCTTGCGTTACCCTTTCCTTGCCTTGCCGTGCATTGCCTAGCCGTGCGTTGTCGTGCCTTAGCCTTGTTTCCCCTTGCCGTGCCGTTCCTTCCGTTACCCTTGCCTTCCCCTGCTTTCCCTTGCCTTCCTTGCCTTCCGTTACTCTTTGCTTCCTTTCGTGCATTGCCTAGCCTTGCGTTGTCGTGCCTTAGCCTTGCCTCGCCTGACCGTGCCTTGCCTTGCGTTACCCTTTCCTTGCCTTGCCGTGCATTGCCTAGCCGTGCGTTGTCGTGCATCAGCCTTGCCTTGCCTCACCGTGCCTTGCCTTGCGTTACCCTTTCCTTGCCTTGCCGTGCATTGCCTAGCCGTTCGTTGCCGTGCCTTAGCCTTGTTTCCCCTTGCCGTGCCGTTCCTTCCGTTACCCTTGCCTTGCCTTGCTTTCCCTTGCCTTCCTTGCCTTCCGTTACTCTTTGCTTGCCTTCCGTGCATTGCCTAGCCTTGCGCTATCGTGCATTAGCCTTGCCTTGCCTCAGAGTGCCTTGCCTTGCGTTACCTTTTCCTTGGCTGGCCGTGCATTGCCTAGCCGTGCGTTGTGGTGCCTTAGCCTTGTTTCACCTTGCCATAGCCTTGCTTGATTTGCCTTGCTTTGCCTTGCATTCCTTGCCTTCCGTTACTCTTTGCTTGCCTTCCGTGCATTGCCTAGCCTTGCGTTGTCGTGCCTTAGCCTTGCCTCGCCTGACCGTGCCTTGCCTTGCGTTACCCTTTCCTTGCCTTGCCGTGCATTGCCTAGCCGTGCTTTGTCGTCCGTCAGCCTTGCCTTGCCTCACCGTGCCTTGCCTTGCGTTACCCTTTCCTTGCCTTGCCGTGCATTGCCTAGCCGTGCGTTGCCGTGCCTTAGCCTTGTTTCCCCTTGCCGTGCCGTTCTTTCCGTTACCCTTGCCTTGCCTTGCTTTCCCTTGCCTTCCTTGCCTTCCGTTACTCTTTGCTTGCCTTCCGTGCATTGCCTAGCCTTGCGATGTCGTGCCTTAGCCTTGCCTCGCCTGACCGTGCCTTGCCTTGCGTTACCCTTTCCTTGCCTTGCCGTGCATTGCCTAGCCGTGCGTTGTCGTGCATCAGCCTTGCCTTGCCTCACCGTGCCTTGCCATGCGTTACCATTTCCTTGCCTTGCCCTGCATTGCCTAGCCTTGCGTTGTCGTGCCTTAGCATTTTTTCCCCTTGCCGTGCCGTGCCTGTTGTTACACTTGCCTTGCCATTCTTTGCCTTGCCTTCCTTTCCTTCCATTACTCTTTCCTTGCCTAGCCGTGCACTGCCTAGCCTTGCGATGTCGTGCATTAGCTTTGCCTCGCCTGACAGTGCCTTGCCTTGCGTTACCCTTTCCTTGCCTTGCCGTGCATTGCCTAGCCCTGCGTTGCCGTGCCTTAGCCTTGTTTCCCCTTGCCGAGCCGTTCCTTCCGTTACCCTTGCCTTGTCTTGGTTTCCCTTGCCTTCCTTGCCTTCCGTTACTCTTTGCTTGCCTTCCGTGCGATGCCTAGCCTTGCGTTGTCGTGCATTAGCCTTGCCTCGCCTGACCGTGCCTTGCCTTGCGTTACCCTTTCCTTGCCTTGCCGTGCATTGCCTACCCGTGCGTTGTCGTGCATTAGCCTTGTCTTGCCTTACCGTGCCTTGCCTTGCGTTACCCTTTCCTTGCCTGGCCGTGCATTGCCTAGCCGTGCGTTGCCGTTCCTTAGCCTTGTTTCCCCTTGCCGTGCCTTGCCTTTTGTTACACTTGCCTTGCCTTGCTTTGCCTTGCCTTCCTTTCCTTCCGTTACTCTTGCCTTGCTTAGCCGTGCACTGCCTATCCTTGCGTTGTCGTGCATTAGCCTTGCCTCCCCAAACCGTGCCTTGCCTTGCGTTACCATTTCCTTGCCTTGCCCTGCATTGCCTAGCCGTGCGTTACCGTGCCTTAGCCTTGATTCCCCTTGCCGTGCCATTCCTTCCGTTAACCTTGCCTTGCCTTGCATTCCCTTGCCTTCCTTGCGTTCCGTTCCTCTTTGCTTGCCTTCCGTGCATTGCCTAGCCTTGCGTTGTCGTGCCTTAGCCTTGCCTCGCCTGACCGTGCCTTGCCTTGCGTTACCCTTACCTTGCCTTGCCCTGCATTGCCTAGCCCTGTGTTGTCGTGCCTTAGCCTTGTTTCCCCTTACCGTGCCGTTCCTTTCGTTACCCTTGCCTTCCCCTGCTTTCCCTTGCATTCCTTGCCTTCCGTTACTCTTTGCTTGCCTTCCGTGCATTGCCTAGCCTTGCGTTGTCGTGCCTTAGCCTTGCCTCGCCTGACCGTGCCTTGGCTTGCGTTACCTTTCCTTGCCTTGCCGTGAATTGCCTAGCCTTGCGTTGTCGTGCATTAGCCTTGCCTTGCCTCACAGTGCCTTGCCTTGCGTTAACTTTTCCTCGGCTGGCCGTGCATTGCCTAGCCGTGCGTTGTGGTGCCTTAGCCTTGTTTCACCTTGCCATAGCCTTGCTTGCTTTGCCTTACTTTGCCTTGCCTTCCTTCCATTCCGTTACTCTTTGCTTGCCTTCCGTGCATTGCCTAGCCTTGCGTTGTCGTGCCTTAGCCTTTTTTCACCTTGCCATAGCCTTGCTTGCGTTGCCTTGCTTTGCCTTGCATTCCTTGCCTTCCGTTACTCTTTGCTTGCCTTCCGTGCATTGCCTAGCCTTGCGTTGTCGTGCCTTAGCCTTGCCTCGCCTAACCGTGCCTTGCCTTGCGTTACCCTTTCCTTGCCTTGCCGTGCATTGCCTAGCCGTGCGTTGTCGTGCATTAGCCTCGCCTTGCCTTACCGTGCCTTGCCTTGCGTTACCCTTTCCTTGCCTGGCCGTGCATTGCCTAGCCGTGCGTTGTCGTGCCTTAGCCTTGTTTCACCTTGCCATAGCCTTGCTTGCTTTCCCTTGCCTTCCTTGCCTTCCGTTACTCTTTGCTTGCCTTCCGTGCATTGCCTAGCCTTGCGTTGTCGTGCCTTAGCCTTGTTTCACCTTGCCATAGCCTTGCTTGCGTTGCCATGCTTTGCCTTGCATTCCTTGCCTTCCGTTACTCTTTGCTTGCCTTCCGTGCATTGCCTAGCCTGGCGTTGTCGTGCCTTAGCCTTGCCTCGCCTAACCGTGCCTTGCCTTGCGTTACCCTTTCCTTGCCTTGCCGTGCATTGCCTAGCCGTGCTTTGTCGTGCATCAGCCTTGCCTTGCCTCACCGTGCCTTGCCTTGCGTTACCCTTTCCTTGCCTTGCCGTGCATTGCCTAGCCGTGCGTTGTCGTGCCTTAGCCTTGTTTCCCCTTGCCGTGCCGTTCCTTCCGTTACCCTTGCCTTGCCTTGCTTTCCCTTGCCTTCCTTGCCTTCCGTTACTCTTTGCTTGCCTTCCGTGCATTGCCTAGCCTTGCGTTGTCGTGCATTAGCCTTGCCTTGCGTTACCCTTTCCTTGCCTTGCCGTGCATTGCCTAGCCGTGCGTTGTCGTGCCTTAGCCTTGTTTCCCCTTACCGTGCCGTTCCTTTCGGTACCCTTGCCTTCCCCTGCTTTCCTTTGCATTCCTTGCCTTCCGTTACTCTTTGCTTGCCTTCCGTGCATTGCCTAGCCTTGCGTTGTCGTGCCTTAGCCTTGTTTCCCCTTGCCGTGCCGTGCCTGTTGTTACACTTGCCTTGCCATGCTTTGCCTTGCCTTCCTTTCCTTCCGTTACTCTTTCCTTGCCTAGCCGTGCACTGCCTAGCCTTGCGATGTCGTGCATTAGCTTTGCCTCGCCTGACAGTGCCTTGCCTTGCGTTACCCTTTCCTTGCCTTGCCGTGCATTGCCTAGCCCTGCGTTGCCGTGCCTTAGCCTTGTTTCCCCTTGCCGAGCCGTTCCTTCCGTTACCCTTGCCTTGCCTTGCTTTCCCTTGCTTTCCTTGCCTTCCGTTACTCTTTGCTTGCCTTCCGTGCATTGCCTAGCCTTGCGTTGTCGTGCCTTAGCCTTGCCTCGCCTGATCGTGCCTTGCCTTGCGTTACCCTTTCCTTGCCTTGCCGTGAATTGCCTAGCCGTGCGTTGTCGTGCATCAGCCTTGCCTTGCCTCACCGTGCCTTGCCTTGCGTTACCCTTGCCTTGCCTTGCTTTCCCTTGCTTTCCTTACCTTCCGTTACTCTTTGCTTGCCTGTCCGTGCATTGCCTAGCCTTGCGTTGTCGTGGCTTAGCCTTGCCTCGCCTGACAGTGCCTTGCCTTGCGTTACCCTTTCCTTGCCTTGCCGTGCACTGCCTAGCCTTGCCTTGTCGTGCATTAGCCTTGCCTTGCCTGACCGTGCCTTGCCTAGCGTTACCCTTTCCTTGCCTTGCCGTGCATTGCCTAGCTGTGCGTTTTCGTGCATTAGCCTTGCCTTGCCTCACCGTGCCTTGCCTTGCGTTACCCTTTCCTTGCCTTGCCGTGCATTGCCTAGCTGTGCGTTGTCGTGCATTAGCCTTGCCTCCCCAAACCGTGCCTTGCCTTGCGTTACCATTTCCTTGCCTTGCCCTGCATTGCCTAGCCGTGCGTTGCCGTGCCTTAACCTTGTTTCCCCTTGCCGTGCCGTTCCTTCCGTTAAACTTGCCTTCCCTTGCTTTCCCTTGCCTTCCTTGCGTTCCGTTGCTCTTTGCTTGCCTTCCGTGCATTGCCTAGCCTTGCGTTGTCGTGCCTTAGCCTTGCCTCGCCTGACCGTGCCTTGCCTTGCGTTACCCTTTCCTTGCCTTGCCGTGAATTGCCTAGCCGTGCGTTGTCGTGCAACAGCCTTGCCTTGCCTAACCGTGCCTTGCCTTGCGTTACCCTTTCCTTCCCTTGCAGTTCATTGCCTAGCCGTGCGTTGTCGTGCCTTAGCCTTGTTTCCCCTTGCCGTGCCGTTCCTTCCGTTACCATTGCCTTGCCTTGCTTTCCCTTGCCTTCCTTGCCTTCCGTTACTCTTTGCTTGCCTTCCGTGCATTGCCTAGGCTTGCGTTGTCGTTCCTTAGCCTTGCCTCGCCTGACCGTGCCTTGCCTTGCGGTACCCTTTCCTTGCCTTGCCGTGCATTGCATAGCCGTGCGTTGTCGTGCATTTGCCTTGTCTTGCCTCACCGTGCCTTGCCTTGCGTTACCCTTTCCTTGCCTTGCCGTGCATTGCCTAGCCCTGCGTTGTCGTGCCTTAGCCTTGTTTCCCCTTGCCGTGCCGTTCCTTCCGTTACCCTTGGCTTGCCTTGCTTTCCCTTGCCTTCCTTGCCTTCCGTTACTCTTTGCCTTGCCTTCCGTGCATTGCCTAGCCTTGCGTTGTCGTGCCTTAGCCTTTTTTCACCTTGCCATAGCCTTGCTTGCATTGCCTTGCTTTGCCTTGCCTTCCTTGCCTTCCGTTACTCTTTGCTTGCCTTCCGTGCATTGCCTAGCCTTGCGTTGTCGTGCCTTAGCCTTTTTTCACCTTGCCATAGCCTTGGTTGCGTTGCCTTGCTTTGCCTTGCATTCCTTGCCTTCCGTTACTCTTTGCTTGCCTTCCGTGCATTGCCTAGCCTTGCGTTGTCGTGCATTAGCCTTGCCTCCCCAAACCGTGCCTTGCCTTGCGTTACCCTTTCCTTACCTTGCCCTGCATTGCCTAGCCCTGTGTTGTCGTGCCTTAGCCTTGTTTCCCCTTGCCGTGCCGTTCCTTCCGTTACCCTTGCCTTGCCTTGCTTTCCCTTGCTTTCCTTGCCTTCCGTTACTCTTTGCTTGCCTTCCGTGCATTGCCTAGCCTTGCGTTGTCGTGCCTTAGCCTTGCCTCGCCTGACAGTGCCTTGCATTGCGTTACCCTTTCCTTGTCTTGCCGTGCACTGCCTAGCCTTGCCTTGTCGTGCATTAGCCTTGCTTTGCCTGACCGTGCCTTGCCTGGCGTTACCCTTTCCTTGCCTTGCCGTGCATTGCCTAGCCGTGCGTTGTCGTGCCTTAGCCTTGTTTCCACTTGCCGTGCCGTTCCTTCCGTTACCCTTGCCTTGCCTTGCTTTCCCTTGCCTTCCTTGGTTTCCGTTACTCTTTGCTTGCCTTCCGTGCATTGCCTAGCCTTGCGCTGTCGTGCATTAGCCTTGCCTTGCCTCACAGTGCCTTGCCTTGCGTTACCTTTTCCTTGGCTGGCCGTGCATTGCCTAGCCTTGCGTTGTGGTGCCTTAGCCTTGTTTCACCTTGCCATAGCCTTGCTTGCTTTGCCTTGCTTTGCCTTGCCTTCCTTCCATTCCGTTACTCTTTGCTTGCCTTCCGTGCATTGCCTAGCCTTGCGTTGTCGTGCCTTAGCCTTTTTTCACCTTGCCATAGCCTTGCTTGCGTTGCCTTGCTTTGCCTTGCATTCCTTGCCTTCCGTTACTCTTTGCTTGCCTTCCGTGCATTGCCTAGCCTTGCGTTGTCGTGCCTTAGCCTTGCCTCGCCTAACCGTGCCTTGCCTTGCGTTACACTTTCCTTGCCTTGCCGTGCATTGCCTAGCCGTGCGTTTTCGTGCATTAGCCTCGCCTTGCCTTACCGTGCCTTGCCTTGCGTTACCCTTTCCTTGCCTGGCTTTGCATTGCTTAGCCTTGCGTTGCCGTGCCTTACCCTTGTTTCCCCTTGCCGTGCCGTTCCTTCCGTTACTCTTGCCTTGCCTTGCTTTCCCTTCCTTGCCTTCCGTTACTCTTTGCTTGCCTTCCGTGCATTGCCTAGCCTTGCGTTGTCGTGCATTAGCCTTGCCTCGCCTGACCGTGCCTTGCCTTGCGTTACCCTTTCCTTGCCTGGCCGTGCATTGCCTAGCCGTGCGTTGCCGTTCCTTAGCCTTGTTTCCCCTTGCCGTGCCTTGCCTTTTGTTACACTTGCCTTGCCTTGCTTTGCCTTGCCTTCCTTTCCTTCCGTTACTCTTTGCTTGCCTTCCGTGCATTGCCTAGCCTTGCGTTGTCGTGCATTAGCCTTGCCTCCCCAAACCGTGCCTTGCCTTGCGATACCCTTTCCTTGCCTTGCCCTGCATTGCCTAGCCCTGTGTTGTCGTGCCTTAGCCTTGTTTCCCCTTGCCGTGCCGTTCCTTCCGTTACCCTTGCCTTGCCTTGCTTTCCCTTGCTTTCCTTGCCTTCCGTTACTCTTTGCTTTCCTTCCGTGCATTGCCTAGCCTTGCGTTGTCGTGCCTTAGCCTTGCCTCGCCTGACAGTGCCTTGCCTTGCGTTACCCTTTCCTTGCCTTGCCGTGCATTGCCTAGCCTTGCGTTGTCGTGCATTATCCTTGCCTTGCCTGACCGTGCCTTGCCTTGCGTTACCCTTTCCTTGCCTTGCCGTGCATTGCCTAGCCGTGCGTTGTCGTGCCTTAGCCTTGTTTCCCCTTGCCGTGCCGTTAATTCCGTTACCCTTGCCTTGCCTTGCTTTCGCTTGCCTTCCTTGGTTTCCGTTACTCTTTGCTTGCCTTCCGTGCATTGCCTAGCCTTGCGCTGTCGTGCATTAGCCTTGCATTGCCTCACAGTGCCTTGCCTTGCGTTACCTTTTCCTTGGCTGGCCGTGCATTGCCTAGCCGTGCGTTGTGGTGCCTTAGCCTTGTTTCACCTTGCCATAGCCTTGCTTGCTTTGCCTTGCTTTGCCTTGCCTTCCTTCCATTCCGTTACTCTTTGCTTGCCTTCCGTGCATTGCCTAGCCTTGCGTTCTCGTCCCTTAGCCTTTTTTCACCTTGCCATAGCCTTGCTTGCGTTGCCTTGCATTGCCTTGCATTCCTTGCCTTCCGTTACTCTTTGCTTGCCTTCCGTGCATTGCCTAGCCTTGCGTTGTCGTGCCTTAGCCTTGCCTCCCCAAACCGTGCCTTGCCTTGCGTTACCATTTCCTTGCCTTGCCCTGCATTGCCTAGCCGTGCGTTACCGTGCCTTAGCCTTGTTTCCCCTTGCCGTGCCGTTCCTTCCGTTAACCTTGCCTTGCCTTGCTTTCCCTTGCCTTCCTTGCCTTCCGTTACTCTTTGCTTGCCTTCCGTGCATTGCCTAGCCTTGCGTTGTCGTGCCTTAGCCTTGCCTCGCCTGACCGTGCCTTGCCTTGCGTTACCCTTTCCTTGCCTTGCCGTGCATTGCCTAGCCGTGCGTTGTCGTGCATTAGCCTTGCCTTGCCTTACCGTGCCTTGCCTTGCGTTACCCTTTCCTTGCTTGGCCGTGCATTGCTTAGCCTTGCGTTGCCGTGCCTTAGCCTTGTTTCCCGTTGCCGTGCCGTGCCTTTTGTTACACTTGCCTTGCCTTGCTTTGCCTTCCCTTCCTTTCCTTCCGTTACTCTTTCCTTGCCTAGCCGTGCACTGCGTAGCCTTGCGTTGTCGTGCATTAGCCTTGCCTCGCCTGACCGTGCCTTGCCTTGCTTTACCCTTTCCTTGCCTTGCCGTGCATTGCCTAACCGTGCGTTGTCGTGCCTTAGCCTTGTTTCCCCTTGCCGTGTCTTCCTTCCGTTACCCTTGCCTTCCCTTGCTTTCCCTTGCCTTCTTTGCATTCCGTTACTCTTTTCTTGCCTTCCGTGCATTACCTAGCCTTGCGTTGTCGTGCCTTAGCCTTGCCTCACCTGACCGTGCCTTGCCTTGCGTTACCCTTTCCTTGCCTTGCCGTGCATTGCCTAGCCGTGCGTTGTCGTGCATTAGCCTTGCCTTGCCTCACCGTGCCTTGCCTTGCGTTACCCTTTCCTTGCCTTGCCTTGCATTGCCTAGCCGTGCGTTGTCGTGCCTTAGCCTTGTTTCCCCTTGCCGTGCCGTTCCTTCCGTTACCCTTGCCTTGCCTTGCTTTCCCTTGCCTTCCATGCCTTCCGTTACTCTTTGCTTGCCTTCCGTGCATTGCCTAGCCTTGCGTTGTCGTGCCTTAGCCTTGTTTCCCCTTGCCGTGGCGTGCCTGTTGTTACACTTGCCTTGCCATGCTTTGCCTTGCATTCCTTTCCTTCCGTTACTCTTTCCTTGCCTAGCCGTGCACTGCCTAGCCTTGCGATGTCGTGCATTAGCTTTGCCTCGCCTGACAGTGCCTTGCCTTCCGTTACCTTTTCCTTGCCTTGCCGTGCATTGACTAGCCTTGCGTTGCCGTGCCTTAGCCTTGTCTTCCCTTGCCGTGCCGTTCCTTCCGTTACCCTTGCCTTGCCTTGCTTTCCCTTGCCTTCCTTGCCTTCCGCTACTCTTTGCTTGCCTTCCGTGCATTGCCTAGCCCTGCGTTGTCGTGCCTTAGCCTTGTTTCCCCTTACCGTGCCGTTCCTTCCGTTACCCTTGCCTTCCCTTGCTTTCCCTTGCCTTCCTTGCCTTGCGTTACCCTTTCCTTGCCTTGCCGTGCATTGCCTAGCCGTGCGTTGTCGTGCATTAGCCTTGTCTTGCCTTACCGTGCCTTGCCTTGCGTTACCCTTTCCTTGTCTGGCCGTGCATTGCCTAGCTGTGCGTTGCCGTTCCTTAGCCTTGTTTCCCCTTGCCGTGCCTTGCCTTTTGTTACACTTGCCTTGCATTGCTTTGCCTTGCCTTCCTTTCCTTCCGTTACTCTTTCCTTGCCTAGCCGTGCACTGCCTAGCCTTGCGTTGTCGTGCATTAGCCTTGCCTCCCCAAACCGTGCCTTGCCTTGCGTTACCATTTCCTTGCCTTGCCCTGCATTGCCTAGCCTTGCGTTGTCGTGCCTTAGCCTTGCCCTGCCTGACCGTGCCTTGACTTTCGTTACCCTTACCTTGCCTTGCCCTGCATTGCCTAGCCCTGTGTTGTCGTGCCTTAGCCTTGTTTCCCCTTACCGTGCCGTTCCTTTCGTTACCCTTGCCTTCCCCTGCTTTCCCTTGCATTCCTTGCCTTCCGTTACTCTTTGCTTGCCTTCCGTGCATTGCCTAGCCTTGCGTTGTCGTGCCTTAGCCTTGCCTGGCCTGACCGTGCCTTGCCTTGCGTTACCCTTTCCTTGCCTTGCCGTGCATTGCCTAGCCGTGCGTTGTCGTGCATCAGCCTTGCCTTGCCTCACCGTGCCTTGCCTTGCGTTACCCTTTCCTTGCCTTGCAGTGCATTGCCTAGCAGTGCGTTGTCGTGCCTTAGCCTTGTTTCCCCTTGCCGTGCCTTTCTTTCCGTTACCATTGCCTTGCCTTGCTTTCCCTTGCCTACCTTGCCTTCCGTTACTCTTTGCTTCCCTTCCGTGCATTGCCTAGCCTTGCGTGGTCGTGCCTTAGCCTTTTTTCACCTTGCCATAGCCTTGCTTGCGTTGCCTTGCTTTGCCTTGCCTTCCTTGCCTTCCGTTACTCTTTGCTTGCCTTCCGTGCATTGCCTAGCCTTGCGTTGTCGTGCATTAGCCTTGCCTCCCCAAACCGTGCCTTGCCTTGCGTTACCCTTTACTTGCCTTGCCCTGCATTGCCTAGCCCTGTGTTGTCGTGCCTTAGCCTTGTTTCCCCTTGCCGTGCCGTTCCTTCCGTTACCCTTGGCTTGCCTTGCTTTCCCTTGCTTTCCTTGCCTTCCGTTACTCTTTGCTTTCCTTCCGTGCATTGCCTAGCCTTGCGTTGTCGTGCCTTAGCCTTGCCTCGCCTGAGAGTGCCATGCCTTGCGTTACCCTTTCCTTGCCTTGCCGTGCATTAGCCTTGCCTTGCCTGACCGTGCCTTGCCTGGCGTTACCCTTTCCTTGCCTTGCCGTGCATTGCCTAGCCGTGCGTTTTCGTGAATTAGCCTTGTTTTCCCTTGCCGTGCCGTTCCTTCCGTTACCCTTCCCTTGCCTTGCTTTCCCTTGCCTTCCTTGGTTTCCGTTACTCTTTGCTTGCCTTCCGTGTATTGCCTAGCCTTGCGCTGTCGTGCATTAGCCTTGCCTTGCCTCACAGTGCCTTGACTTGCGTTACCTTTTCTTTGGCTGGCCGTGCATTGCCTAGCCGTGCGTTGTGGTGCCTTGGCCTTGTTTCACCTTGCCATAGCCTTGCTTGCTTTGCCTTGCTTTGCCTTGCATTCCTTCCATTCCGTTACTCTTTGCTTGCCTTCCGTGCATTGCCTAGCCTTGCGTTGTCCTGCCTTAGCCTTTTTTAACCTTGCCATAGCCTTGCTTGCGTTGCCTTGCTTTGCTTTGCATTCCTTGCCTTCCGTTACTCTTTGCTTGCCTTCCGTGCATTGCCTAGCCTTGCGTTGTCGTGCCTTACCCTTGCCTCGCCTAACCGTGCCTTGCCTTGCGTTACCCTTTCCTTGCCTTGCCGTGCATTGCCTAGCCGTGCGTTGTCGTGCAGTAGCCTCGCCTTGCCTTACCGTGCCTTGCCTTGCGTTACCCTTTCCTTCCCTGGCTTTGCATTGCTTAGCCTTCCGTTGCCGTGCCTTAGCCTTGTTTCCCCTTGCCTTGCCGTGCCTTTTGTTACACTTGCCTTGCCTTGCTTTGCCTTGCCTTCCTTTCCTTCCGTTACTCTTTCGTTGCCTAGCCGTGCACTGCGTAGCCTTGCGTTGTCGTGCATTACCCTTGCCTCGCCTGACCGTGCCTTGCCTTGCGTTACCCTTTCCTTGCCTTGCCGTGCATTGCCTAGCCGTGCGTTGTCGTGCCTTAGCCTTGTTTCCCCTTGCCGTGCCGTTCCTTCCGTTACCCTTGCCTTGCCTTGCTTTCCCTTGCCTTCCTTGCCTTCCGTTACTCTTTGCTTGACTTCCGTGCATTGCCTAGCACTGCGTTGTCGTGCCTTAGCCTTGTTTCCCCTTACCGTGCCGTTCCTTCCGTTACCCTTGCCTTCCCCTGCTTTCCCTTGCCTTCCTTGCCTTGCGTTACCCTTTCCTTGCCTTGCCGTGCATTGCCTAGCCGTGCGTTGTCGTGCATTAGCCTTGCCTTGCCTTACCGTGCCTTGCCTTGCGTTACCCTTTCCTTGCCTGGCCGTGCATTGCCTAGCCGTGCGTTGCCGTTCCTTAGCCTTGTTTCCCCTGACCGTGCCGTTCCTTTCTTTACCCTTGCCTTCCCCTGCTTTCCCTTCCCTCCCTTGCGTTCCGTTACTCTTTGCTTGCCTTCCGTGCATTGCCTAGCCTTGCGTTGTCGTGCCTTAGCCTTGCCTCGCCTGACCGTGCCTTGCCTTGCGTTACCCTTACCTTGCCTTGCCCTGCATTGCCTAGCCCTGTGTTGTCGTGCCTTAGCCTTGTTTCCCCTTACCGTGCCGTTCCTTTCGTTACCCTTGACTTCCCCTGCTTTCCCTTGCATTCCTTGCCTTCCGTTACTCTTTGCTTGCCTTCCGTGCATTGCCTAGCCTTGCGTTGTCGTGCCTTAGCCTTGCCTCGCCTGACCGTGCCTTGCCTTGAGTTACCCTTTCCTTGCCTTGCCGTGAATTACCTAGCCGTGCGTTGTCGTGCATCAGCCTTGCCTTGCCTCACCGTGCCTTGCCTTGCGTTACCCTTTCCTTGCCTTGCAGTGCATTGCCTAGCCGTGCGTTGTCGTGCCTTAGCCTTTTTTCCCCTTGCCGTGCCGTTCCTTCCGTTTCCCTTGCCTTGCCTTGCTTTCCCTTGCCTTCCTTGCCTTCCGTTACTCTTTGCTTGCCTTCCGTGCTTTGCCTAGCCTTGCGTTGTCGTGCATTAGCCTTGCCTTGCCTCACCGTGCCTTGCCTTGCGTTACCCTTTCCTTGCCTGGCCGTGCATTGCCTAGCCGTGCTTTGTGGTGCCTTAGCCTTGTTTCACCTTGCCATAGCCTTGCTTGATTTGCCTTGCTTTCCCTTGCCTTCCTTGCCTTCCGTTACTCTTTGCTTGCCTTCCCTGCATTGCCTAGCCTTGCGTTGTCGTGTCTTAGCCTTTTTTCACCTTGCCATAGCCTTGCTTGCGTTGCCTTGCTTTGCCTTGCCTTCCTTGCCTTCCGTTACTCTTTGCTTCCCTTCCGTGCATTGCCTAGCCTTGCGTGGTCGTGCCTTAGCCTTTTTTCACCTTGCCATAGCCTTGCTTGCGTTGCCTTCCTTTGCCTTGCATTCCTTGCCTTCCGTTACTCTTTGCTTGCCTTCCGTGCATTGCCTAGCCTTGCGTTGTCGTGCATTAGCCTTGCCTCCCCAAATCGTGCCTTGCCTTGCGTTACCCTTTACTTGCCTTGCCCTGCATTGCCTAGCCCTGTGTTGTCGTGCCTTAGCCTTGTTTCCCCTTGCCGTGCCGTTCCGTCCGTTACCCTTGCCTTGCCTTGCTTTCCCTTGCTTTCCTTGCCTTCCGTTACTCTTTGCTTTCCTTCCGTGCATTGCCTAGCCTTCCGTTGTCGTGCCTTAGCCTTGCCTCGCCTGACAGTGCCATGCCTTCCGTTACCCTTTCCTTGCCTTGCCGTACATTAGCCTTGCCTTGCCTGACCGTGCCTTGCCTGGCGTTACCCTTTCCTTTCCTTGCCGTGCATTGCCTAGCCGTGCGTTTTCGTGCCTTAGCCTTGTTTTCCCTTGCCGTGCCGTTCCTTCCGTTACCCTTCACTTGCCTTGCTTTCCCTTGCCTTCCTTGGTTTCCGTTACTCTTTGCTTGCCTTCCGTGCATTGCCTAGCCTTGCGCTGTCGTGCATTAGCCTTGCCTTGTTTCACAGTGCCTTGACTTCCGTTACCTTTTCTTTGGCTGGCCGTGCATTGCCTAGCCGTGCGTTGTGGTGCCTTGGCCTTGTTTCACCTTGCCATAGCCTTGCTTGCTTTGCCTTGCTTTGCCTTGCCTTCCTTCCATTCCGTTACCCTTTGCTTGCCTTCCGTGCATTGCCTAGCCTTGCGTTGTCGTGCATTACCCTTGCTTCGTCTGACCGTGCCTTGCCTTGCGTTACCCTTTCCTTGCCTTGCCGTGCATTGCCTAGCCCTGCGTTGTCGTGCCTTAGCCTTGTTTCCCCTTACCGTGACGTTCCTTCCGTTACCCTTGCCTTCCCCTGCTTTCCTTTGCCTTCCTTGCCTTCCGTTACTCTTTGCTTGACTTTCGTGAATTGCCTAGCCTTGCGTTGTCGTGCCTTAGCCTTGCCTCGCCTGACCGTGCCTTGCCTTTCGTTACCCTTTCCTTGCCTTGCCCTGCATTGCCTAGCCGTGCGTTGTCGTGCATCAGCCTTGCCTTGCCTCACCGTGCCTTGCCTTGCGTTACCCTTTCCTTGCCTTGCCGTGCATTGCCTAGCCGTGCGTTGCCGTGCCTTAGCCTTGTTTCCCCTTGCCGTGCCGTTCCTTCCGTTACCCTTGCCTTGCCTTGCTTTCCCTTGCCTTCCTTGCCTTCCGTTACTCTTTGCTTGCCTTCCGTGCATTGCCTAGCCTTGCGTTGTCGTGCATTAGCCTTGCCTCCCCAAACCGTGCCTTGCCTTGCGTTACCCTTTCCTTGCCTTGCCCTGCATTGCCTAGCCCTCTGTTGTCGTGCCTTAGCCTTGTTTCCCCTTACCGTGCCGTTCCTTTCGTTACCCTTGCCTTCCCCTGCTTTCCTTTGCATTCCTTGCCTTCCGTTACTCTTTGCTTGCCTTCCGTGCATTGCCTAGCCTTGCGTTGTCGTGCCTTAGCCTTGTTTCCCCTTGCCGTGCCGTGCCTGTTGTTACACTTGCCTTGCCATTCTTTGCCTTGCCTTCCTTTCCTTCCGTTACTCTTTCCTTCCCTAGCCGTGCACTGCCTAGCCTTGCGATGTCGTGCATTAGCTTTGCCTCGCCTGACAGTGCCTTGCCTTGCGTTACCCTTTCCTTGCCTTGCCGTGCATTGCCTAGCCCTGCGTTGCCGTGCCTTAGCCTTGTTTCCCCTTGCCGAGCCGTTCCTTCCGTTACCCTTGCCTTGCCTTGGTTTCCCTTGCCTTCCTTGCCTTCCGTTACTCTTTGCTTGTCTTCCGTGCATTGCCTAGCCTTGCGTTGTCGTGCATTAGCCTTGCCTCCCCTGACCGTACCTTGCCTTGCGTTAGCCTTTCCTTGCCTTGCTGTGCACTGCCTAGCCTTGCCTTGTCGGGCATTAGCCTTGCCTTGCCTGACCGTGCCTTGCCTGGCGTTACCCTTTCCTTGCCTTGCCGTGCATTGCCTAGCCGTGCGTTGTCGTGCCTTAGCCTTGTTTCCCCTTGCCGTGCCGTTCCTTCCGTTACCCTTGCCTTGCCTTGCTTTCCCTTGCCTTCCTTGGTTTCCGTTACTCTTTGCTTGCCTTCCGTGCATTGCCTAGCCTTGCGCTGTCGTGCATTAGCCTTGCCTTGCCTCACAGTGCCTTGCCTTGCGTTACCTTTTCCGTGGCTGGCCGTGCATTGCCTAGCCGTGCGTTGTGGTGCCTTAGCCTTGTTTCACCTTGCCATAGCCTTGCTTGCTTTGCCTTGCTTTGCCTTGCCTTCCTTCCATTCCGTTACTCTTTGCTTGCCTTCCGTGCATTGCCTAGCCTTGCGTTGTCGTGCCTTAGCCTTTTTTCATCTTGCCATAGCCTTGCTTGCGTTGCCTTGCTTTGCCTTGCCTTCCTTGCCTTCCGTTTCTCTTTGCTTGCCTTCCGTGCATTGCCTAGCCTTGCGTTGTCGTGCCTTAGCCTTGCCTCGCCTAACCGTGCCTTGCCTTGCGTTACCCTTTCCTTGCCTTGCCGTGCATTGCCTAGCCGTGCGTTGTCGTGCATTAGCCTCGCCTTGCCTTACCGTGCCTTGCCTTGCGTTACCCTTTCCTTGCCTGGCCGTGCATTGCTTACCCTTGCGTTGCCGTGCCTTAGCCTTGTTTCCCCTTGCCGTGCCGTGCCTGTTGTTACACTTGCCTTGCCATGCTTTGCCTTGCATTCCTTTCCTTCCGTTACTCTTTCCTTCCCTAGCCGTGCACTGCCTAGCCTTGCGATGTCGTGCATTAGCTTTGCCTCGCCTGTCAGTGCCTTGCCTTCCGTTACCTTTTCCTTGCCTTGCCGTGCATTGACTAGCCCTGCGTTGCCGTGCCTTAGCCTTGTTTCCCCTTGCCGAGCCGTTCCTTCCGTTACCCTTGCCTTGCCTTTGTTTCCCTTGCCTTCCTTGCCTTCCGTTACTCTTTGCTTGACTTCCGTGCATTGCCTAGCCCTGCGTTGTCGTGCCTTAGCCTTGTTTCCCCTTACCGTGCCGTTCCTTCCGTTACCCTTGCCTTCCCCTCCTTTCGCTTGCCTTCCTTGCCTTGCGTTACCCTTTACTTGCCTTGCCGTGCATTGCCTAGCCGTGCGTTGTCGTGCATTAGCCTTGTCTTGCCTTACCGTGCCTTGCCTTGCGTTACCCTTTCCTTGCCTGGCCGTGCATTGCCTAGCCGTGCGTTGCCGTTCCTTAGCCTTGTTTCCCCTTGCCGTGCCTTGCCTTTTGTTACACTTGCCTTGCCTTGCTTTGCCTTGCCTTCCTTTCCTTCCGTTACTCTTTCCTTGCCTAGCCGTGCACTGCCTAGCCTTGCGTTGTCGTGCATTAGTCTTGCCTCCCCAAACCGTGCCTTGCCTTGCGTTACCATTTCCTTGCCTTGCCCTGCATTGCCTAGCCTTGCGTTGTCGTGCCTTAGCCTTGCCTCGCCTGACCGTGCCTTGCCTTGCGTTAACCTTACCTTGCCTTGCCCTGCATTGCCTAGCCCTGTGTTGTCGTGCCTTAGCCTTGTTTCCCCTTAGCGTACCGTTCCTTTCGTTACCCTTGCCTTCCCCTGCTTTCCCTTGCATTCCTTGCCTTCCGTTACTCTTTGCTTGCCTTCCGTGCATTGCCTAGCCTTGCGTTGTCGTGCCTTAGCCTTGCCTCGCCTGACCGTGCCTTGCCTTGAGTTACCCTTTCCTTGCCTTGCCGTGAATTGCCTAGCCGTGCGTTGTCGAGCATCAGCCTTGCCTTGCCTCACCGTGCCTTGCCTTGCGTTACCCTTTCCTTGCCTTGCAGTGCATTGCCTAGCAGTGCGTTGTCGTGCCTTAGCCTTGTTTCCCCTTGCCGTGCCTTTCTTTCCGTTACCATTGCCTTGCCTTGCTTTCCCTTGCCTTCCTTGCCTTCCGTTACTCTTTGCTTCCCTTCCGTGCATTGCCTAGCCTTGCGTGGTCGTGCCTTAGCCTTTTTTCACCTTGCCATAGCCTTGCTTGCGTTGCCTTGCTTTGCCTTGCCTTCCTTGCCTTCCGTTACTCTTTGCTTGCCTTCCGTGCATTTCCTAGCCTTGCGTGGTCGTGCCTTAGCCTTGTTTCCCCTTGCCGTGCCGTTCCTTCCGTTACCCTTCCCTTGCCTTGCTTTCCCTTGCCTTCCTTGGTTTCCGTTACTCTTTGCTTGCCTTCCGTGCATTGCCTAGCCTTGCGCTGTCGTGCATTAGCCTTGCCTTGCCTCAGAGTGCCTTGCCTTGCGTTACGTTTTCCTTGGCTGGCCGTGCATTGCCTAGCCGTGCGTTGTGGTGCCTTAGCCTTGTTTCACATTGCCATAGCCTTGCTTGCTTTGCCTTGCTTTCCCTTGCCTTCCTTGCCTTCCGTTACTCTTTGCTTGCCTTCCCTGCATTGCCTAGCCTTGCGTTGTCGTGTCTTAGCCTTTTTTCACCTTGCCATAGCCTTGCTTGCGTTGCCTTTCTTTGCCTTGCCTTCCTTGCCTTCCGTTACTCTTTGCTTCCCTTCCGTGCATTGCCTAGCCTTGCCTGGTCGTGCCTTAGCCTTTTTTCAACTTGCCATAGCCTTGCTTGGGTTGCCTTGCTTTGCCTTGCATTCCTTGCCTTCCGTTACTCTTTGCTTGCCTTCCGTGCATTGCCTAGCCTTGCGTTGTCGTGCATTAGCCTTGCCTCCCCAAACCGTGCCTTGCCTTGCGTTACCCTTTATTTGCCTTGCCCTGCATTGCCTAGCCCTGTGTTGTCGTGCCTTAGCCTTGTTTCCCCTTGCCGTGCCGTTCCTTCCGTTACCCTTGGCTTGCCTTGCTTTCCCTTGCTTTCCTTGCCTTCCGTTACTCTTTGCTTTCCTTCCGTGCATTGCCTAGCCTTGCGTTGTCGTGCCTTAGCCTTGCCTCGCCTGACAGTGCCATGCCTTGCGTTACCCTTTCCTTGCCTTGCCGTGCATTAGCCTTGCCTTGCCTGACCGTGCCTTGCCTGGCGTTACCCTTTCCTTGCCTTGCCGTGCATTGCCTAGCCGTGCGTTTTCGTGCCTTAGCCTTGTTTTCCCTTGCCGTGCCGTTCCTTCCGTTACCCTTGCCTTGCCTTGCTTTCCCTTGCCTTCCTTGCCTTCCGTTACTCTTTGCTTGCCTTCCGTGCATTGCCTAGCCTTGCGCTGTCGTGCATTAGCCTTGCCTTGCCTCACAGTGCCTTGACTTGCGTTACCTTTTCTTTGGCTGGCCGTGCATTGCCTAGCCGTGCGTTGTGGTGCCTTGGCCTTGTTTCACCTTGCCATAGCCTTGCTTGCTTTGCCTTGCTTTGCCTTGCCTTCCTTCCATTCCGTTACTCTTTGCTTGCCTTCCGTGCATTGCCTAGTCTTGCGTTGTCCTGCCTTAGCCTTTTTTCACCTTGCCATAGCCTTGCTTGCGTTGCCTTGCTTTGCCTTGCATTCCTTGCCTTCCGTTACTCTTTGCTTGCCTTCCGTGCATTGCCTAGCCTTGCGTTGTCGTGCCTTACCCTTGCCTCGCCTAACCGTGCCTTGCCTTGCGTTACCCTTTCCTTGCCTTGCCCTGCATTGCCTAGCCCTCTGTTGTCGTGCCTTAGCCTTGTTTCCCCTTACCGTGCCGTTCCTTTCGTTACCCTTGCCTTCCCCTGCTTTCCTTTGCATTCCTTGCCTTCCGTTACTCTTTGCTTGCCTTCCGTGCATTGCCTAGCCTTGCGTTGTCGTGCCTTAGCCTTGTTTCCCCTTGCCGTGCCGTGCCTGTTGTTACACTTGCCTTGCCATTCTTTGCCTTGCCTTCCTTTCCTTCCGTTACTCTTTCCTTCCCTAGCCGTGCACTGCCTAGCCTTGCGATGTCGTGCATTAGCTTTGCCTCGCCTGACAGTGCCTTGCCTTGCGTTACCCTTTCCTTGCCTTGCCGTGCATTGCCTAGCCCTGCGTTGCCGTGCCTTAGCCTTGTTTCCCCTTGCCGAGCCGTTCCTTCCGTTACCCTTGCCTTGCCTTGGTTTCCCTTGCCTTCCTTGCCTTCCGTTACTCTTTGCTTGTCTTCCGTGCATTGCCTAGCCTTGCGTTGTCGTGCATTAGCCTTGCCTCCCCTGACCGTACCTTGCCTTGCGTTAGCATTTCCTTGCCTTGCTGTGCACTGCCTAGCCTTGCCTTGTCGGGCATTAGCCTTGCCTTGCCTGACCGTGCCTTACCTGGCGTTACCCTTTCCTTGCCTTGCCGTGCATTGCCTAGCCGTGCGTTGTCGTGCCTTAGCCTTGTTTCCCCTTGCCGTGCCGTTCCTTCCGTTACCCTTGCCTTGCCTTGCTTTCCCTTGCCTTCCTTGGTTTCCGTTACTCTTTGCTTGCCTTCCGTGCATTGCCTAGCCTTGCGCTGTCGTGCATTAGCCTTGCCTTGCCTCACAGTGCCTTGCCTTGCGTTACCTTTTCCGTGGCTGGCCGTGCATTGCCTAGCCGTGCGTTGTGGTGCCTTAGCCTTGTTTCACCTTGCCATAGCCTTGCTTGCTTTGCCTTGCTTTGCCTTGCCTTCCTTCCATTCCGTTACTCTTTGCTTGCCTTCCGTGCATTGCCTAGCCTTGCGTTGTCGTGCCTTAGCCTTTTTTCATCTTGCCATAGCCTTGCTTGCGTTGCCTTGCTTTGCCTTGCCTTCCTTGCCTTCCGTTTCTCTTTGCTTGCCTTCCGTGCATTGCCTAGCCTTGCGTTGTCGTGCCTTAGCCTTGCCTCGCCTAACCGTGCCTTGCCTTGCGTTACCCTTTCCTTGCCTTGCCGTGCATTGCCTAGCCGTGCGTTGTCGTGCATTAGCCTCGCCTTGCCTTACCGTGCCTTGCCTTGCGTTACCCTTTCCTTGCCTGGCCGTGCATTG
>NW_027422453.1:0-77521 GCF_037893015.1 Macrotis lagotis
TTGCCTAGCCTCACCGTGCCTTTCCTTGCGTTACCCTTTCCTTGCCTTGCCGTGCATTGCCTAGCCGTGCGTTGTTGTGCCTTATCCTTGTTTCCCCTTGCCGTGGCGTGCCTTTTGTTACACTTGCCTTGCCTGGCTTTGCCTTGCCTTCCTTTCTTTGCGTTATTCTTTCCTTGCCTTGCCGTGCAGTGCCTAACTTTGCGTTGTCGTGCATTAGCCTTGCCTTGCCTGACCGTGCCTTGCCTTTCGTTATTCTTTGCTTGCCTTCCGTGCATTGCCTAGCCTTGCGTTGTCGTGCCTTAGCCTTATCTCGCCTGACCGTGCCTTCCTTTGCTTTAAGCTTTCCTTGCATTGTCGTGCATTGCCTAGCCTTGCGTTGTCGTGCCTTAGCCTTGTTTCCCCTTGCCGTGGCGTGCCTTTTGTTACACGTGCCTTGCCTGGCTTTGCCTTGCCTTCCTTTCCTTCCGTTACTCTTTCCTTGCCTTGCCGTGCATTGCCTAGCCTTGCGTTGTCGTGCCTTATCCTTGCCTCTCCTGACCGTGCCTTCCCTTGCGTTACCCTTTCCTTGCCTTGCCGTGCATTGCCTAGCCCTGCGTTGTCGTGCCTTAGCCTTGTTACCCCTTGCCGTGCCGTTCCTTCCGTTACGCTTGCCTTCCCTTGCTTTCCTTTGCCTTCCTTGCGTTCCGTTACTCTTTGCTTGCCTTCCGTGCATTGCCTAGCCTTGGGTTGTCGTGCCTTAGCCTTATCTCGCCTGACCGTGCCTTCCTTTGCTTTAAGCTTTCCTTGCCTTCCCGTGCATTGCCTAGCCCTGCGTTGTCGTGCCTTAGCCTTGCCTCGCCTGAACGTGCTTTCCCATGCGTTACCCTTTCCTTTCCTTGCCGTGCATTGCCTAGCGTGCGTTGTCGTGCCTTAGACTTTTTTCCCCTTGCCGTGGCGTTCCTTACGTTACCCTTGCCTTTCCTTGCTTTTCCTTGCCTTGCTTACCTTCCGTTACTCTTTGCTTGCCTTCCCTGCATTGCCTAGCCTTGCGTTGTCGTGCCTTAGCCTTATCTTGCCTGACCGTGCCTTCCTTTGCTTTAAGCTTTCCTTATATTGTCGTGCATTGCCTAGCTTTGCGTTTTCGTGCATTAGCCTTGCCTAGCCTCACCGTGCATTTCCTTGCGTTACCCTTTCCTTGCCTTGCCGTGCATTGCCTAGCCGTGCGTTGTTGTGCCTTAGCCCTGTTTCCCCTTGCCGTGGCGTGCCTTTTGTTACACTTGCCTTGCCTGGCTTTGCCTTGCCTTCCTTTCTTTCCGTTATTCTTTCCTTGCCTTGCCGTGCAGTGCCTAGCTTTGCGTTGTCGTGCATTAGCCTTGCCTTGCCTGACCGTGACTTGCCTTTCGTTATTCTTTGCTTGCCTTCCGTGCATTGCCTAGCTTTGCGTTGTCGTGCCTTAGCCTTGCCTCGCCTGACCGTGCCTTCCCTTGCGTTACCCTTTCCTTGCCTTGCCGTGCATTGAATAGCCATGCGTTGTGGTGCCTTTGCCTTGTTACCCCTTGCAATGCCGTTCCTTCCGTTACCCTTGCCTTGCCTTGCTTTTCCTTGCCTTCCTTGCATTCCGTTACTCTTTGCTTGCATTTCGTGCATTTCCTAGCCTTGCGTTGTCGTGCCTTAGCCTTGCTTCGCCTGACCGTGCTTTCCCTTGCGTTACCCTTTCCTTGCCTTGCCGTGCATTGCCTAGCCGTGGGTTGTCGTGCCTTAGCCTTTTTTCACCTTGCCACAGCCTTGCTTGCGTTGCATTGCTTTGCCTTGCATTCCTTGCCTTCCGTTACTCTTTGCTTGCCTTCCGTGCATTGCCTAGCCTTGCGTTGTAGTGCCTTAGCCTTTGCTCCCTGACCGTGCTTTGCCTTGCGTTCCCCTTTCCTTGGCTTGACGTGCATTGCCAAGCCGTGCGTTGTCGTGCCTTAGCCTTGTTTCCCCTTGCCGTGCCGTTCCTTCTGTTACCCTGGCCTTGCCTTGCTTTCCCTTGCCTTCGTAGCCTTCCTTAGTCTTTGCTTCCCTTCCCTGCATTGCCTAGCCTTGCGTTGTCGTGCCTTAGCTTTGTTTTTCCTTTCCGTGCCGTGCCTTTTGTTATACTTGCCTTGCCTTGCTTTTCCTTGCCTTCCTTGCATTCCGTTACCCTTTGCTTGCATTTCGTGCATTTCCTAGCCTTGCGTTGTAGTGCCTTAGCCTTTGCTCCCTGACCGTGCCTTCCCTTGCGTCACCCTTTCCTTGCCTTGCCGTGCATTGCCTAGACCTGCGTTGTCGTGCCTTAGGCTTGTTACCCTTTGCCGTGCCGTTCCTTCCGTTACCTTGCCTTTCCTTGCTTTCCCTTGCCTTCCTTACCTTCCGTTACTCTTTGCTTGCCTTCCGTGCATTGCCTAGCCTTGCGTTGTCATGCCTTAGCCTTGCCTCGCCTGACCGTGCTTTCCGATGCGTTACCCTTTCCTTGCCTTGCCGTGCATTGCCTAGCGTGCGTTGTCGTGCCTTAGCCTTGTTTCCCCTTGCCGTGCCGTTCCTTCGTTACACTTGCCTTTCCTTGCTTTCCCTTGCCTTCCTTACCTTCCGTTACTCTTTGCTTGCCTTCCGTGCATTGCCTAGCCTTGCGTTGTCGTGCCTTAGCCTTGCCTCGCTTGACCGTGCTTTCCCATGCGTTACCCTTTCCTTGCCTTGCCGTGCATTGCCTAGCGTGCGTTGTCGTGCCTTAGCCTTGTTTCCCCTTGCCGTGCGGTTACTTCCGTTACCCTTGCCTTGCCTTACTATCCCTTGCCATCGAAGCCTTCCGTTAGTCGTTGCTTCCCTTCCGTTCATTGCCTAGCTTTGCGTTGTCGTGCCTTAACCTTACCTCGCCTGACCGTGCCGTGCCTTGCGTTACCCTTTCCTTGCCTTGCCGTGCGTTGCCTAGCCTTGCGTTGTCGTGCCTTTGCCTTGTTTATCCTTGCCGTGCCGTGTCTTTTGTTACACTTGCCTTGACTGGCTTTGCCTTGCCTTCCTTTCCTTCCATTACTCTTTCCTTGCCTTGCCGTGCACTGCTTAGCCTTGCGTTGTCGTGCATTAGCCTTCCCTCACCTTACCGTGCCTTCCCTTGCGTTACCCTTTCCTTGTCTTGCGGTGCATTGCCTAGCCCTGCGTTGTCGTGCTTTAGCCTTGTTACCCCTTGCCCTGCCGTTCCTTCCGTTACCCTTGCCTTCCCTTGCTTTCCCTTGCCTTCCTTACCTTCCGTTACTCTTTGCTTGCCTTCCGTGCATTGCCTAGCCTTGCGTTGTCGTGCCTTAGCCTTGCCTCGCCTGACCGTGCTTTCCCATGCGTTACCCTTTCCTTGCCTTGCCGTGCATTGCCTAGCGTGCGTTGTCGTGCCTTAGACTTGTTTCCCCTTGCCGTGCCGTTCCTTCCGTTACCCTTGCCTTTCCTTGCTTTTCCTTGCCTTGCTTACCTTCCGTTACTCTTTGCTTGCCTTCCCTGCATTGCCTAGCCTTGCGTTGTCGTGCCTTAGCCTTATCTCGCCTGACCATGCCTTCCTTTGCTTTAAGCTTTCCTTGCATTGTCGTGCATTGCCTAGCCTTGCGTTTTCGTGCATTAGCCTTGCCTAGCCTCATCGTGCCTTGCCTTGCGTTACCCTTTCCTTGCCGTCTTGCCGTGCATTGCCTAGCCGTGCGTTGTCGTGCCTTAGCCTTGTTTCCCCTTGCCGTGCCGTGCCTTTTGTTACACTTGCCTTGCCTGGCTTTGCCTTGCCTTCCTTTCCTTCCGTTACTCTTTCCTTGCCTTGCCGTGCATTGCCTAGCCTTGCGTTGTCGTGCCTTAGCCTTGCCTCGCCTGACCGTGCCTTCCCTTGCGTTACCCTTTCCTTGCCTTGCCGTGCATTGCCTAGCCCTGCGTTGTCGTGCCTTAGCCTTGTTACCCCTTGCCGTGCCGTTCCTTCCGTTCCCCTTGCCTTCCCATGCTTTCCCTTGCCTTCCTTGCGATCCGTTACTCTTTGCTTGCTTTCCGTGAATTGCCTAGCCTTGCGTTGTCATGCCTTAGCCTTGCCTCGCCTGACCGTGCTTTCCCATGCGTTACCCTTTCCTTGCCTTGCCGTGCATTGCCTAGCCGTGCGTTGTCGTGCCTTAGCCTTGTTTCCCCTTGCCGTGCCGTTCCTTCCGTTACACTTGCCTTTCCTTGCTTTCCCTTGCCTTCCTTACCTTCCGTTACTCTTTGCTTGCCTTCCGTGCATTGCCTAGCCTTGCGTTGTCGTGCCTTAGCCTTGCCTCGCCTGACCGTGCTTTCCCATGCGTTACCCTTTCCTTGCCTTGCCGTGCATTGCCTAGCCGTGCGTTGTCGTGCCTTAGCCTTGTTTCCCCTTGCCGTGCCGTTCCTTCGTTACACTTGCCTTTCCTTGCTTTCCTTGCCTTCCTTACCTTCCGTTACTCTTTGCTTGCCTTTCCGTGCATTGCCTAGCCTTGCGTTGTCGTGCCTTAGCCTTGCCTCGCCTGACCGTGCTTTCCCTTGCGTTACCCTTTCCTTGCCTTGCCGTGCATTGCCTAGCGTGCGTTGTCGTGCCTTAGCCTTGTTTCCCCTTGCCGTGCCGTTCCTTCGTTACCCTTGCCTTTCCTTGCTTTTCCTTGCCTTCTTACCTTCCGTTACTCTTTGCTTGCCTTCCCTGCATTGCCTAGCCTTGCGTTGTCGTGCCTTAGCCTTATCTTGCCTGACCGTGCCTTCCTTTGCTTTAAGCTTTCCTTGCATTGTCGTGCATTGCCTAGCTTTGCGTTTTCGTGCATTAGCCTTGCCTAGCCTCACCGTGCCTTTCCTTGCGTTACCCTTTCCTTGCCTTGCCGTGCATTGCCTAGCCGTGCGTTGTGTGCCTTAGCCTTGTTTCCCCTTGCCGTGCCGTGCCTTTTGTTACACTTGCCTTGCCTTGCTTTGCCTTGCCTTCCTTGCGTTCCGTTACTCTTTGCTTGCCTTTCCGTGCATTGCCTAGCCTTGCGTTGTCGTGCCTTAGCCTTGCCTCGCCTGACCGTGCCTTCCCTTGCGTTACCCTTTCCTTGCCTTGCCGTGCATTGACTAGCCGTGCGTTGTCGTGCCTTAGCCTTGTTTCCCCTTGCCGTGCCGTTCCTTCCGTTACACTTGCCTTTCCTTGCTTTCCCTTGCCTTCCTTACCTTGCGTTACTCTTTGCTTGCCTTCCGTGCATTGCCTAGCCTTGCGTTGTCGTGCATTAGCCTTGCCTTGCCTGACCGTGCCTTGCCTTTCGTTACTCTTTGTTTGCCTTGCCGTGCATTGCCTAGCGTGCGTTGTCGTACCTTAGACTTGTTTCCCCTTGCAGTGCCGTTCCTTCCGTTACCCTTGCCTTTCCTTGCTTTTCCTTGCCTTGCTTACCTTCCGTTACTCTTTGCTTGCCTTCCCTGCATTGCCTAGCCTTGCGTTGTCGTGCCTTAGCCGTATCTCGCCTGACCGTGCCTTCCTTTGCTTTAAGCTTTCCTTGCATTTTCGTGCATTGCCTAGCCTTGCGTTGTCGAACCTTAGCCTTGTTTCCCCTTGCCGTGGCATGCCTTTTGTCACACTTGTCTTGCCTGGCTTTGCCTTGCCTTCCTTTCCTTCCGTTACTCTTTCCTTGCCTTGCCGTGCATTGCCTAGCCTTGCGTTGTCGTGCCTTATCCTTGCCTCGCCTGACCGTGCCTTCCCTTGCGTTACCCTTTCCTTGCCTTGCCGTGCATTGCCTAGCGTGCGTTGTCGTGCCTTAGCCTTGTTTCCCCTTGCCGTGCCGTTCCTTCCGTTACCCTTGCCTTCCCTTGCTTTCCCTTGCCGTCCTTGCGTTCCGTTACTCTTTGCTTGCTTTCCGTGCATTGCCTAGCATTGCGTTGTCATGCCTTAGCCTTGCCTCGCCTGACCTTGCTTTCCCACTTGTTACCCTTTCCTTGCCTTGCCGTGCATTGCCTAGCGTGCGTTGTCGTGCCTTAGCCTTGTTTCCCCTTGCCGTGCGGTTCCTTCCGTTACCCTGCCTTCCCTTGCTTTTTCTTGCCTTGCTTATCTTCCGTTACGCTTTGCTTGCCTTCAATGCATTGCCTAGTCTTGCGTTGTCGTGCCTTAGACTTATCTCGCCTGACCGTGCCTTCCTTTGCTTTAAGCTTTCCTTGCATTGTCGTGCATTGCCTAGCCTTGCGTTGTCGTGCCTTATCCTTGCCTCTCCTGACCGTGCCTTCCCTTGCGGTACCCTTTCCTTGCCTTGCCGTGCATTGCCTAGCCCTGCGTTGTCATGCCTTAGCCTTGCCTCGCCTGACCGTGCTTTCGCATGCGTTACCCTTTCCTTGCCTTGCCGTGCATTGCCAAGCCGTGCGTTGTCGTGCCTTAGCGTGGTTCCCCTTGCCGTGCCGTTCCTTCTATTACCCTGGCCTTGCCTTGCTTTCCCTTGCCTTCGTAGCCTTCCTTAGTCTTTGCTTCCCTTCCCTGCATTGCCTAGCCTTGCGTTGTCGTGCCTTAGCTTTGTTTATCCTTGCCGTGCCGTGCCTTTTGTTACACTTGCCTTGCCTGGCTTTCCCTTGCCTTCCTTACCTTCCGTTACTCTTTGCTTGCCTTCCGTGCATTGCCTAGCCTTATGTTGTCGTGCCTTAGCCTTATCTCGCCTGACCGTGCCTTCCTTTGCTTTAAGCTTTCCTTGCCTTGCCGTGCATTGCCTAGCCGTGCGTTGTCGTCCCTTAGCCTTGTTACCCCTTGCCGTGCCGTTCCTTCCGTTGCGCTTGCCTTCCCTTGCTTTCCCTTGCCTTCCTTGCGTTCCGTTACTCTTTGCTTGCTTTCCGTGCACTGCCTAGCCTTGCGTTGTCATGCCTTAGCCTTGCGTCGCCTGACCGTGCTTTCCCATGCGTTTCCCTTTCCTTGCCTTGCCGTGCATTGCCTAGCGTGCGTTGTCGTGCCTTAGCCTTGTTTCCCCTTGCCATGCGGTTCCTTACGTTACACTTGCCTTTCCTTGCTTTCCCTTGCCTTCCTTACCTTCCGTTACTCTTTGCTTGCCTTCCGTGCATTGCCTAGCCTTGCGTTGTCGTGCCTTAGCCTTGCCTCGCCGGAACGTGCTTTCCCATGCGTTACCCTTTCCTTGCCTTGCCGTGCATTGCCTAGCGTGCGTTGTCGTGCCTTAGACTTGTTTCCCCTTGCCGTGCCGTTCCTTACGTTACCCTTGCCTTTCCTTGCTTTTCCTTGCCTTGCTTACCTTCCGTTACTCTTTCCTTGCCTTCCCTGCATTGCGTAGCCTTGCGTTGTCGTGCCTTAGCCTTATCTTGCCTGACCGTGCCTTCCTTTGCTTTAAGCTTTCCTTGCATTGTCGTGCATTGCCTAGCTTTGCGTTTTCGTGCATTAGCCTTGCCTAGCCTCACCGTGCCTTTCCTTGGGTTACCCTTTCCTTGCCTTGCCGTGCATTGCCTAGCGTGCGTTGTCATGCCTTAGACTTGTTTCCCCTTGCCGTGCCGTTCCTTCCGTTACCCTTGCCTTTCCTTGCTTTCCCTTGCCTTGCCTACCTTCCATTACTCTTTGCTTGCCTTCCCTGCATTGCCTAGCCTTGCGTTGTCGTGCCTTAGCCTTATCTTGCCTGACCGTGCCTTCCTTTGCTTTAAGCTTTCCTTGCATTGTCGTGCATTGCCTAGCTTTGCGTTTTCGTGCATTAGCCTTGCCTAGCCTCACCGTGCCTTTCCTTGCGTTACCCTTTCCTTGCCTTGCCGTGCATTGCCTAGCCGTGCGTTGTTGTGCCTTATCCTTGTTTCCCCTTGCCGTGGCGTGCCTTTTGTTACACTTGCCTTGCCTGGCTTTGCCTTGCCTTCCTTTCTTTGCGTTATTCTTTCCTTGCCTTGCCGTGCAGTGCCTAACTTTGCGTTGTCGTGCATTAGCCTTGCCTTGCCTGACCGTGCCTTGCCTTTCGTTATTCTTTGCTTGCCTTCCGTGCATTGCCTAGCCTTGCGTTGTCGTGCCTTAGCCTTATCTCGCCTGACCGTGCCTTCCTTTGCTTTAAGCTTTCCTTGCCTTCCCGTGCATTGCCTAGCCCTGCGTTGTCGTGCCTTAGCCTTGCCTCGCCTGAACGTGCTTTCCCATGCGTTACCCTTTCCTTTCCTTGCCGTGCATTGCCTAGCGTGCGTTGTCGTGCCTTAGACTTTTTTCCCCTTGCCGTGGCTTTCCTTACGTTACCCTTGCCTTTCCTTGCTTTTCCTTGCCTTGCTTACCTTCCGTTACTCTTTGCTTGCCTTCCCTGCATTGCCTAGCCTTGCGTTGTCGTGCCTTAGCCTTATCTTGCCTGACCGTGCCTTCCTTTGCTTTAAGCTTTCCTTATATTGTCGTGCATTGCCTAGCTTTGCGTTTTCGTGCATTAGCCTTGCCTAGCCTCACCGTGCATTTCCTTGCGTTACCCTTTCCTTGCCTTGCCGTGCATTGCCTAGCCGTGCGTTGTTGTGCCTTAGCCCTGTTTCCCCTTGCCGTGGCGTGCCTTTTGTTACACTTGCCTTGCCTGGCTTTGCCTTGCCTTCCTTTCTTTCCGTTATTCTTTCCTTGCCTTGCCGTGCAGTGCCTAGCTTTGCGTTGTCGTGCATTAGCCTTGCCTTGCCTGACCGTGACTTGCCTTTCGTTATTCTTTGCTTGCCTTCCGTGCATTGCCTAGCTTTGCGTTGTCGTGCCTTAGCCTTGCCTCGCCTGACCGTGCCTTCCCTTGCGTTACCCTTTCCTTGCCTTGCCGTGCATTGAATAGCCATGCGTTGTGGTGCCTTTGCCTTGTTACCCCTTGCAATGCCGTTCCTTCCGTTACCCTTGCCTTGCCTTGCTTTTCCTTGCCTTCCTTGCATTCCGTTACTCTTTGCTTGCATTTCGTGCATTTCCTAGCCTTGCGTTGTCGTGCCTTAGCCTTGCTTCGCCTGACCGTGCTTTCCCTTGCGTTACCCTTTCCTTGCCTTGCCGTGCATTGCCTAGCCGTGGGTTGTCGTGCCTTAGCTTTTTTCACCTTGCCACAGCCTTGCTTGCGTTGCATTGCTTTGCCTTGCATTCCTTGCCTTCCGTTACTCTTTGCTTGCCTTCCGTGCATTGCCTAGCCTTGCGTTGTAGTGCCTTAGCCTTTGCTCCCTGACCGTGCCTTGCCTTGCGTTCCCCTTTCCTTGGCTTGACGTGCATTGCCAAGCCGTGCGTTGTCGTGCCTTAGCCTTGTTTCCCCTTGCCGTGCCGTTCCTTCTGTTACCCTGGCCTTGCCTTGCTTTCCCTTGCCTTCGTAGCCTTCCTTAGTCTTTGCTTCCCTTCCCTGCATTGCCTAGCCTTGCGTTGTCGTGCCTTAGCTTTGTTTATCCTTTCCGTGCCGTGCCTTTTGTTATACTTGCCTTGCCTGGCTTTGCCTTGCCTTCCTTTCCTTCCGTTACTCTTTCCTTGCCTTGCCGTGCACTGCCTAGACTTGCGTTGTCATGCCTTAGCCTTGCCTCGCCTGACCGTGCTTTCCGATACGTTACCCTTTCCTTGCCTTGCCGTGCATTGCCTAGCGTGCGTTGTCGTGCCTTAGCCTTGTTTCCCCTTGCCGTGCCGTTCCTTTGGTTACACTTGACTTTCCTTGCTTTCCCTTGCCTTCCTTACCTTCCGTTACTCTTTGCTTGCCTTCCGTGCATTGCCTAGCCTTGCGTTGTCATTCCTTAGCCTTGTCTCGCTTGACCGTGCTTTCCCATGCGTTACCCTTTCCTTGCCTTGCCGTGCATTGCCTAGCGTGCGTTGTCGTGCCTTAGCCTTGTTTCCCCTTGCCGTGCCGTTCCTTTGGTTACACTTGACTTTCCTTGCTTTCCCTTGCCTTCCTTACCTTCCGTTACTCTTTGCTTGCCTTCCGTGCATTGCCTAGCCTTGCGTTGTCGTGCCTTAGCCTTGTCTCGCTTGACCGTGCTTTCCCATGCGTTACCCTTTCCTTGCCTTGCCGTGCATTGCCTAGCGTGCGTTGTCGTGCCTTAGCCTTGTTTCCCCTTGCCGTGCGTTCCTTCCGTTACCCTTGCCTTGCCTTGCTTTCCCTTGCCTTCCTTACCTTCCGTTATCTTTGCTTGCCTTCCGTGCATTGCCTAGCCTTGCGTTGTCGTGCCTTAGCCTTCCTCGCCTGACCGTGCCGTGCCTTGCGTTACCCTTTCCTTGCCTTGCCGTGCGTTGCCTAGCCTTCCGTTGTCGTGCCTTTGCCTTGTTTATCCTTGCGTGCCGTGCCTTTTGTTACACTTGCCTTGCCTGGTTTGCCTTGCCTTCCTTTCCTTCCGTTACTCTTTCCTTGCCTTGCCGTGCACTGCCTAGCCTTGCGTTGTCGTGCATTAGCCTTGCCTCACCTGACCGTGCCTTCCCTTGCGTTACCCTTTCCTTGCCTTGCCGTGCATTGCCTAGCCCTGCGTTGTCGTGCCTTAGCCTTGTTACCCCTTGCCCTGCCGTTCCTTCCGTTACCCTTGCCTTCCCTTGCTTTCCCTTGCCTTCCTTGCCTTCCGTTACTCTTTGCTTGCTTTCCGTGCATTGCCTAGCCTTGCGTTGTCATGCCTTAGCCTTGCCTCGCCTGACCGTGCTTTCCCATGCGTTACCCTTTCCTTGCCTTGCCGTGCATTGCCTAGCGTGCGTTGTCGTGCCTTAGCCTTGTTTCCCCTTGCCGTGCCGTTCCTTCCGTTACCCTTGCCTTTCCTTGCTTTCCCTTGCCTTCCTTACCTTCCGTTACTCTTTGCTTGCCTTCCGTGCATTGCCTAGCCTTGCGTTGTCGTGCCTTAGCCTTGCCTCGCCTGACCGTGCCTTCCTTTGCGTTAAGCTTTCCTTGCATTGCCGTGCATTGCCTAGCCTTGCGTTGTCGTGCCTTAGCCTTGCTAGCCTCACCGTGCCTTCCTTGCGTTACCCTTTCCTTGCCTTCCTTGCATTGCCTAGCCGTGCGTTGTCGTGCCTTAGCCTTGTTTCCCCTTGCCGTGCCTTGCCTTTTGTTACCTTGCCTTGCCTGCTTTCCTTGCCTTCCTTTCCTTCCGTTACTCTTTCCTTGCCTTGCCGTGCACTGCCTAGCCTTGCGTTGTCGTGCATTAGCCTTGCCTCACCTGACCGTGCCTTCCCTTGCGTTACCCTTTCCTTGCCTTGCCGTGCATTGCCTAGCACTGCGTTGTCGTGCCTTAGCCTTGTTACCCCTTGCCGTGCCGTTCCTTCCGTTCCCCTTGCCTTCCCATGCTTTCCCTTGCCTTCCTTGCGTTCCGTTACTCTTTGCTTGCTTTCCGTGAATTGCCTAGCCTTGCGTAGTCATGCCTTAGCCTTGCCTCGCCTCACCGTGCTTTCCCATGCGTTACCCTTTCCTTGCCTTGCCGTGCATTGCCTAGCCGTGCGTTGTCGTGCCTTAGCCTTGTTTCCCCTTGCCGTGCCGTTCCTTCCGTTACCCTTGCCTTTCCTTGCTTTCCCTTGCCTTCCTTACCTTCCGTTACTCTTTGCTTGCCTTCAATGCATTGACTAGCCTTGCGTTGTCGTGCCTTAGCCTTGCCTCGCCTGACCGTGCTTTCGCATGCGTTACCCTTTCCTTGCCTTGCCGTGCATTGCCTAGCCGTGCGTTGTCGTGCCTTAGCCTTGTTTCCCCTTGCCGTGCCGTTCCTTCCGTTACACTTGCCTTTCCTTGCTTTCCCTTGCCTTCCTTGCCTTCCGTTACTCTTTGCTTGCCTTCCGTGCATTGCCTAGCCTTGCGTTGTCGTGCCTTAGCCTTGCCTCGCCTGACCGTGCTTTCCCTTGCGTTACCCTTTCCTTGCCTTGCCGTGCATTGCCTAGCCGTGCGTTGTCGTGCCTTAGCCTTGTTTCCCCTTGCCGTGCCGTTCCTTCCGTTACCCTTGCCTTGCCTTGCTTTCCCTTGCCTTCCTTACCTTCCTTACTCTTTGCTTGCCTTCCCTGCATTGCCTAGCCTTGCGTTGTCGTGCCTTAGCCTTATCTTGCCTGACCGTGCCTTCCTTTGCTTTAAGCTTTCCTTGCATTGTCGTGCATTGCCTAGCCTTGCGTTGTCGTGCATTAGCCTTGCCTAGCCTCACCGTGCCTTGCCTTGCGTTACCCTTTCCTTGCCTTGCCGTGCATTGCCTAGCGTGCGTTGTCGTGCCTTAGCCTTGTTTCCCCTTGCCGTGCCGTGCCTTCGTTACCACTTGCCTTTCCTTGCTTTCCCTTGCCTTCCTTACCTTCCGTTACTCTTTGCTTGCCTTCCGTGCATTGCCTAGCCTTGCGTTGTCGTGCCTTAGCCTTTCTCGCCTGACCGTGCTTTCCCTTGCGTTACCCTTTCCTTGCCTTGCCGTGCATTGCCTAGCGTGCGTTGTCGTGCCTTAGCCTTGTTTCCCCTTGCCGTGCCGTTCCTTCCGTTACACTTGCCTTTCCTTGCTTTCCCTTGCCTTCCTTACCTTCCGTTACTCTTTGCTTGCCTTCCGTGCATTGCCTAGCCTTGCGTTGTCGTGCCTTAGCCTTGCCTCGCCTGACCGTGCCTTGCCTTTCGTTACTCTTTGCTTGCCTTGCCGTGCATTGCCTAGCGTGCGTTGTCGTACCTTAGACTTGTTTCCCCTTGCAGTGCCGTTCCTTCCGTTACCCTTGCCTTTCCTTGCTTTTCCTTGCCTTGCTTACCTTCCGTTACTCTTTGCTTGCCTTCCCTGCATTGCCTAGCCTTGCGTTGTCGTGCCTTAGCCTTATCTCGCCTGACCGTGCCTTCCTTTGCTTTAAGCTTTCCTTGCATTGTCGTGCATTGCCTAGCCTTGCGTTGTCGAACCTTAGCCTTGTTTCCCCTTGCCGTGGCGTGCCTTTTGTCACACTTGTCTTGCCTGGCTTTGCCTTGCCTTCCTTTCCTTCCGTTACTCTTTCCTTGCCTTGCCGTGCATTGCCTAGCCTTGCGTTGTCGTGCCTTATCCTTGCCTCACCTGACAGTGCCTTCCCTTGCTTTACCCTTTCCTTGCCTTGCCGTGCATTGCCTAGCCCTGCGTTGTCGTGCCTTAGCCTTGTTACCCCTTGCCGTGCCGTTCCTTCCGTTACCCTTGCCTTCCCTTGCTTTCCCTTACCGTCCTTGCGTTCCGTTACTCTTTGCTTGCTTTCCGTGCATTGCCTAGCATTGCGTTGTCATGCCTTAGCCTTGCCTCGCCTGACCTTGCTTTCCCACTTGTTACCCTTTCCTTGCCTTGCCGTGCATTGCCTAGCGTGCGTTGTCGTGCCTTAGCCTTGTTTCCCCTTGCCGTGCGGTTCCTTCCGTTACCCTGCCTTCCCTTGCTTTTTCTTGCCTTGCTTATCTTCCGTTACGCTTTGCTTGCCTTCAATGCATTGCCTAGTCTTGCGTTGTCGTGCCTTAGCCTTATCTCGCCTGACCGTGCCTTCCTTTGCTTTAAGCTTTCCTTGCATTGTCGTGCATTGCCTAGCCTTGCGTTGTCGTGCCTTAGCCTTGCCTCTCCTGACCGTGCCTTCCCTTGCGGTACCCTTTCCTTGCCTTGCCGTGCATTGCCTAGCCCTGCGTTGTCATGCCTTAGCCTTGCCTCGCCTGACCGTGCTTTCCCATGCGTTACCCTTTCCTTGTCTTGCCGTGCATTGCCTAGCGTGCGTTGTCGTGCCTTAGCCTTGTTTCCCCTTGCCGTGCGGTTCCTTCCGTTACACTTGCCTTTCCTTGCTTTCCCTTGCCTTCCTTAACTTCCGTTACTCTTTGCTTGCCTTCCGTGCATTGCCTAGCCTTGCGTTGTCGTGCCTTAGCCTTGTCTCGCCTGACCGTGCTTTCCCATGCGTTACCCTTTCCTTGCCTTGCCGTGCATTGCCTAGCGTGCGTTGTCGTGCCTTAGCCTTGTTTCCCCTTGCCGTTCGGTTCCTTCCGTTACACTTGCCTTTCCTTGCTTTCCCTTGCCTTCCTTACCTTCCGTTACTCTTTGCTTGCCTTCCCTCCATTGCCTAGCCTTGCGTTGTCGTGCCTTAGCCTTATCTCGCCTGGCCGTGCCTTCCTTTGCTTTAAGCTTTCCTTGCCTTGCCGTGCATTGCCTAGCCCTGCGTTGTCGTGCCTTAGCCTTGTTACCCCTTGCCGTTCCGTTCCTTCCGTTACCCTTGCCTTCCCTTGCTTTCCCTTGCCTTCCTTGCGTTCCGTTACTCTTTGCTTGGCTTCCGTGCATTGCCTAGCCCTGCGTTGTCGTGCCTTAGCCTTGTTGCCCCTTGCCGTGCAATTCCTTGCGTTACCCTTGCCTTCCGTTGCTTTCCCTTGCCTTCCTTGCATTCCGTTACTCTTTGCTTGCTTTCCGTGCATTGCCTAGCCTTGCGTTGTCATGCCTTAGCCTTGCCTCTCCTGACCGTGCTTTCCCATGCGTTACCCTTTCCTTGCCTTGCCGTGCATTGCCTAGCGTGCGTTGTCGTGCCTTAGCCTTGTTTCCCCTTGCCGTGCCGTTCCTTCCGTTACACTTGCCTTTCCTTGCTTTCCCTTGCCTTCCTTACCTTCCGTTACTCTTTGCTTGCCTTCCGTGCTTTGCCTAGCCTTGCGTTGTCGTGCCTTAGCCTTGCCTCGCCTGACCGTGCTTTCGCATGCGTTACACTTTCCTTGCCTTGCCGTGCATTGCCTAGCGTGCGTTGTCGTGCCTTAGACTTCTTTCCCCTTGCAGTGCCGTTCCTTCCGTTACCCTTGCCTTTCCTTGCTTTTCCTTGCCTTGCTTACCTTCCGTTACTCTTTGCTTGCCTTCCCTGCATTGCCTAGCCTTGCGTTGTCGTGCCTTAGCCTTGTCTCGCCTGACTGTGCATTCCTTTGCTTTAAGCTCTCCTTGCATTGTCGTGCATTGCCTAGCCTTGCGTTTTCGTGCATTAGCCTTGCCTAGCCTAACCGTGCCTTGCCTTGCGTTACCCTTTCCTTGCCTTGCCGTGCATTGCCTAGCCGTGCGTTGTCGTGCCTTAGCCTGGTTTCCCCTTGCCGTGGCGTGGATTTTGTTACAGTAGCCTTGCCTGGCTTTGCCTTGCTTTCCTTTCCTTCCGTTACTCTTTACTTGCCTTGCCGTGCACTGCCTAGCCTTGCGTTGTCGTGCATTAGCCTTGCCTCACCTGACCGTGCCTTCCCTTGCGTTACTCTTTCCTTGCCTTGCGGTGCATTGCCTAGCCCTGCGTTGTCGTGCCTTAGCCTTGTTACCCCTTTCCCTGCCGTTCCTTCCGTTACCCTGCCTTCCCTTGCTTTTTCTTGCCTTGCTTATCTTCCGTTACGCTTTGCTTGCCTTCAATGCATTGCCTAGTCTTGCGTTGTCGTGCCTTAGCCTTATCTCGCCTGACCGTGCCTTCCTTTGCTTTAAGCTTTCCTTGCATTGTCGTGCATTGCCTAGCCTTGCGTTGTCGTGCCTTATCCTTGCCTCTCCTGACCGTGCCTTCCCTTGCGGTACCCTTTCCTTGCCTTGCCGTGCATTGCCTAGCCCTGCGTTGTCATGCCTTAGCCTTCCTCGCCTGACCGTGCTTTCCCATGCGTTACCCTTTCCTTGCCTTGCCGTGCATTGCCTAGCGTGCGTTGTCGTGCCTTAGCCTTGTTTCCCCTTGCCGTGCGGTTCCTTCCGTTACACTTGCCTTTCCTTGCTTTCCCTTGCCTTCCTTAACTTCCGTTACTCTTTGCTTGCCTTCCGTGCATTGCCTAGCCTTGCGTTGTCGTGCCTTAGCCTTGCCTCGCCTGACCGTGCTTTCCCATGCGTTACCCTTTCCTTGCCTTGCCGTGCATTGCCTAGCGTGCGTTGTCGTGCCTTAGCCTTGTTTCCCCTTGCCGTTCGGTTCCTTCCGTTACACTTGCCTTTCCTTGCTTTCCCTTGCCTTCCTTACCTTCCGTTACTCTCTGCTTGCCTTCCCTCCATTGCCTAGCCTTGCGTTGTCGTGCCTTAGCCTTATCTCGCCTGGCCGTGCCTTCCTTTGCTTTAAGCTTTCCTTGCCTTGCCGTGCATTGCCTAGCCCTGCGTTGTCGTGCCTTAGCCTTGTTACCCCTTGCCGTTCCGTTCCTTCCGTTACCCTTGCCTTCCCTTGCTTTCCCTTGCCTTCCTTGCGTTCCGTTACTCTTTGCTTGGCTTCCGTGCATTGCCTAGCCCTGCGTTGTCGTGCCTTAGCCTTGTTGCCCCTTGCCGTGCAATTCCTTCCGTTACCCTTGCCTTCCGTTGCTTTCCCTTGCCTTCCTTGCGTTCCGTTACTCTTTGCTTGCTTTCCGTGCATTGCCTAGCCTTGCGTTGTCATACCTTAGCCTTGCCTCGCCTGACCGTGCTTTCCCATGCGTTACCCTTTCCTTGCCTTGCCGTGCATTGCCTAGCGTGCGTTGTCGTGCCTTAGCCTTGTTTCCCCTTGCCGTGCCGTTCCTTCCGTTACCCTTGCCTTTCCTTGCTTTTCCTTGCCTTGCTTACCTTCCTTTACTCTTTGCTTGCCTTCCCTGCATTGCCTAGCCTTGCGTTGTCGTGCCTTAGCCTTATCTCGCCTGACCGTGCCTTCCTATGCTTTAAGCTTTCCTTGCATTGTCGTGCATTGCCTAGCCTTGCGTTTTCGTGCATTACCCTTGTTAAGCCTCACCGTGCCTTGACTTGCGTTACCCTTTCCTTGCCTTCCCTTGCATTGCCTAGCCGTGCGTTGTCGTGCCTTAGCCTTGTTTCCCCTTGCCGTGCCGTGCCTTTTGTTACACTTGCCTTGCCTGGCTTTGCCTTGCCTTCCTTTCCTTCCGTTACTCTTTCCTTGCCTTGCCGTGCACTGCCTAGCCTTGCGTTGTCGTGCATTAGCCATGCCTCACCTGACCGTGCCTTCCCTTGCGTTACCCTTTCCTTGCCTTGCCGTGCATTGCCTAGCCCTGCGTTGTCGTGCCTTAGCCTTGTTACCCCATTGGCGTGCCGTTCCTTCCGTTACCCTTGCCTTCCCATGCTTTCCCTTGCCTTCCTTGCGTTCCGTTACTCTTTGCTTGCTTTCCGTGCATTGCCTAGCCTTGCGTTGTCATGCCTTAGCCTTGCCTCGCCTGACCGTGCTTTCCCATGCGTTACCCTTTCCTTGCCTTGCCGTGCATTGACTAGCGTGCGTTGTCGTGCCTTAGCCTTGTTTCCTCTTGCCGTGCCGTTCCTTCCGTTACACTTGCCGTTCCTTGCTTTCCCTTGCCTTCCTTACCTTCCGTTACTCTTTGCTTGCCTTCCGTGCATTGCCTAGCCTTGCGTTGTCGTGCATTAGCCTTGCCTTGCCTGACCGTGCCTTGCCTTTCGTTACTCTTTGCTTGCCTTCCGTGCATTGCCTAGCCTTGCGTTGTCCTGCCTTAGCCTTGCCTCGCCTGACCGTGCCTTCCCTTGCGTTACCCTTTCCTTGCCTTGCCGTGCATTGAATAGCCATGCGTTGTGGTGCCTTTGACTTGTTACCCCTTGCAATGCCGTTCCTTCCGTTACCCTTGCCTTGCCTTGCTTTTCCTTGCCTTCCTTGTCTTCCGTTACTCTTTGCTTGCATTTCGTGCATTGCCTAGCCTTGCGTTGTCGTGCCTTAGCCTTGCCTCGCCTGACCGTGCCTTGCCTTGCGTTCCACTTTCCTTGGCTTGAAGTGCATTGCCAAGCCGTGCGTTGTCGTGCCTTAGCCTTTTAAAACCTTGCCATAGCCTTGCTTGCGTTGCATTGCTTTGCCTTGCATTCCTTGCCTTCCGTTACCCTTTGCTTGCCTTCCGTGCATTGCCTAGCCTTGCGTTGTCGTGCCTTACCCTTGCCTCGCCTGACCGTGCCTTGCCTTGCGTTCCATTTTCTTTGGCTTGACGTGCATGGCCAAGCCGTGCGTTGTCGTGCCTTAGCCTTGTTTCCCCTTGCCGTGCCGTTCCTTCTGTTACCCTTGCCTTGCCGTGCTTTCCCTTGCCTTCGAAGCCTTCCTTAGTCTTTGCTTACCTTCCGTGCATTGCCTAGCCTTGCGTTGTCGTGCCTTAGCCTTGTTTATCCTTGCCGTGCCGTGCCTTTTGTTACACTTGCCTTGCCTGGCTTTGCCTTGCCTTCCTTTCTTTCCGTTGCTCTTTCCTTGCCTTGCCGTGCACTGCCTAGCCTTGCGTTGTCGTGCATTAGCCTTGCCTCACCTGACCGTGCCTTCCCTTGCGTTACCCTTTCCTTGCCTTGCCGTGCATTGCCTAGACCTGCGTTGTCGTGCCTTAGGCTTGTTACCCTTTGCCGTGCCGTTCCTTCCGTTACCCTTGCCTTCCCTTGCTTTCCCTTGCCTTCCATGCGTTCCGTTACTCTTTGCTTGCTTTCCGTGCATTGCCTTGATTTGCGTTATCATGCCTTAGCCTTGCCTCGCCTGACCGTGCTTTCCGATGCGTTACCCTTTCCTTGCCTTGCCGTGCATTGCCTAGACCTCCGTTGTCGTGCCTTAGCCTTGTTTCCCCTTGCCGTGCCGTTCCTTCCGTTACACTTGCCTTTCCTTGCTTTCCCTTGCCTTCCTTACCTTCGGTTACTCTTTGCTTGCGTTTCGTGCATTGCCTAGCCTTGCGTTGTCATGCCTTAGCCTTGCCTCGCCTGACCGTGCTTTCCCATGCGTTACCCTTTCCTTGCCTTGCCGTGCATTGCCTAGCGTGCGTTGTCGTGCCTTAGCCTTGTTTCCCCTTGCCGTGCGGTTCCTTCCGTTACCCTTGCCTTGCCTTACTATCCCTTGCCTTCGAAGCCTTCCGTTAGTCTTTGCTTCCCTTCCGTTCATTGCCTAGCTTTGCGTTGTCGTGCCTTAACCTTACCTCGCCTGACCGTGCCTTGCCTTGCGTTACACTTTCCTTGCCTTGCCGTGCATTGCCTAGCCCTGCGTTGTCGTGCCTTAGCCTTGTTTATCCTTGCCGTGCCGTGTCTTTTATTACACTTGCCTTGACTGGCTTTGCCTTGCCTTCCTTTCCTTCCGTTACTCTTTCCTTGCCTTGCGGTGCACTGCCTAGCCTTGCGTTGTCGTGCATTAGCCTTCCCTCACCTGACCGTGCCTTCTCTTGCGTTACCCTTTCCTTGCCTTGCGGTGCATTGCCTAGCCCTGCGTTGTCGTGCCTTAGCCTTGTTACCCCTTGCCCTTCAGTTTCTTCCTTTACCCTTGCCTTCCCTTGCTTTCCCTTGCCTTCCTTGCGTTCCGTTACTCTTTGCTTGCTTTCCGTGCATTGCCTAGCCTTGCGTTGTCATACCTTAGCCTTGCCCCGCCTGACCGTGCTTTCCCATGCGTTACCCTTTCCTTGCCTTGCCGTGCATTGCCTAGCGTGCGTTGTCGTACCTTAGCCTTGTTTCCCCTTGCCGTGCCGTTCCTTCCGTTACCCTTGCCTTTCCTTGCTTTTCCTTGCCTTGCTTACCTTCCTTTACTCTTTGCTTGCCTTCCCTGCATTGCCTAGCCTTGCGTTGTCGTGCCTTAGCCTTATCTCGCCTGACCGTGCCTTCCTATGCTTTAAGCTTTCCTTGCATTGTCGTGCATTGCCTAGCCTTGCGTTTTCGTGCATTACCCTTGTTAAGCCTCACCGTGCCTTGACTTGCGTTACCCTTTCCTTGCCTTCCCTTGCATTGCCTAGCCGTGCGTTGTCGTGCCTTAGCCTTGTTTCCCCTTGCCGTGCCGTGCCTTTTGTTACACTTGCCTTGCCTGGCTTTGCCTTGCCTTCCTTTCCTTCCGTTACTCTTTCCTTGCCTTGCCGTGCACTGCCTAGCCTTGCGTTGTCGTGCATTAGCCATGCCTCACCTGACCGTGCCTTCCCTTGCGTTACCCTTTCCTTGCCTTTCCGTGCATTGCCTAGCCCTGCGTTGTCGTGCCTTAGCCTTGTTACCCCTTTGCCGTGCCGTTCCTTCCGTTACCCTTGCCTTCCCATGCTTTCCCTTGCCTTCCTTGCGTTCCGTTACTCTTTGCTTGCTTTCCGTGCATTGCCTAGCCTTGCGTTGTCATGCCTTAGCCTTGCCTCGCCTGACCGTGCTTTCCCATGCGTTACCCTTTCCTTGCCTTGCCGTGCATTGACTAGCGTGCGTTGTCGTGCCTTAGCCTTGTTTCCTCTTGCCGTGCCGTTCCTTCCATTACACTTGCCTTTCCGTGCTTTCCCTTGCCTTCCTTACCTTCCGTTACTCTTTGCTTGCCTTCCGTGCATTGCCTAGCCTTGCGTTGTCGTGCATTAGCCTTGCCTTGCCTGACCGTGCCTTGCCTTTCGTTACTCTTTGCTTGCCTTCCGTGCATTGCCTAGCCTTGCGTTGTCCTGCCTTAGCCTTGCCTCGCCTGACCGTGCCTTCCCTTGCGTTACCCTTTCCTTGTCTTGCGGTGCATTGCCTAGCCCTGCGTTTTCGTGCCTTAGCCTTGTTACCCCTTGCCCTGCCGTTCCTTCCGTTACCCTTGCCTTCCCTTGCTTTCCCTTGCCTTCCTTGCGTTCCGTTACTCTTTGCTTGCTTTCCGTGCATTGCCTAGCCTTGCGTTGTCATGCCTTAGCCTTGCCTCGCCTGACCGTGCTTTCCCATGCGTTACCCTTTCCTTGCCTTGCCGTGCATTGACTAGCGTGCGTTGTCGTGCCTTAGCCTTGTTTCCTCTTGCCGTGCCGTTCCTTCCGTTACACTTGCCGTTCCTTGCTTTCCCTTGCCTTCCTTACCTTCCGTTACTCTTTGCTTGCCTTCCGTGCATTGCCTAGCCTTGCGTTGTCGTGCATTAGCCTTGCCTTGCCTGACCGTGCCTTGCCTTTCGTTACTCTTTGCTTGCCTTCCGTGCATTGCCTAGCCTTGCTTTGTCCTGCCTTAGCCTTGCCTCGCCTGACCGTGCCTTCCCTTGCGTTACCCTTTCCTTGCCTTGCCGTGCATTGAATAGCCGTGCGTTGTCGTGCCTTTGCATTGTTACCCCTTGCAATGCCGTTCCTTCCGTTACCCTTGCCTTGCCTTGCTTTTTCTTGCCTTCCTTGCCTTCCGTTACTCTTTTCTTGCATTTCGTGCATTGCCTAGCCTTGCGTTGTCGTGCCTTAGCCTTGCCTCGCCTGACCGTGCCTTGCCTTGCGTTCCACTTTCCTTGGCTTGACGTGCATTGCCAAGCCGTGCGTTGTCGTGCCTTAGCCTTTTAAAACCTTGCCATAGCCTTGCTTGCGTTGCATTGCTTTGCCTTGCATTCCTTGCCTTCCGTTACCCTTTGCTTGCCTTCCGTGCATTGCCTAGCCTTGCGTTGTCGTGCCTTACCCTTGCCTCGCCTGACCGTGCCTTGCCTTGCGTTCCATTTTCTTTGGCTTGACGTGCATGGCCAAGCCGTGCGTTGTCGTGCCTTAGCCTTGTTTCCCCTTGCCGTGCCGTTCCTTCTGTTACCCTTGCCTTGCCGTGCTTTCCCTTGCCTTCGAAGCCTTCCTTAGTCTTTGCTTACCTTCCGTGCATTGCCTAGCCTTGCGTTGTCGTGCCTTAGCCTTGTTTATCCTTGCCGTGCCGTGCCTTTTGTTACACTTGCCTTGCCTGGCTTTGCCTTCCCTTCCTTTCTTTCCGTTGCTCTTACTTGCCTTGCCGTGCACTGCCTAGCCTTGCGTTGTCGTGCATTAGCCTTGCCTCACCTGACCGTGCCTTCCCTTGCGTTACCCTTTCCTTGCCTTGCCGTGCATTGCCTAGACCTGCGTTGTCGTGCCTTAGGCTTGTTACCCTTTGCCGTGCCGTTCCTTCCGTTACCCTTGCCTTCCCTTGCTTTCCCTTGCCTTCCATGCGTTCCGTTACTCTTTGCTTGCTTTCCGTGCATTGCCTTGATTTGCGTTATCATGCCTTAGCCTTGCCTCGCCTGACCGTGCTTTCGGATGCGTTACCCTTTCCTTGCCTTGCCGTGCATTGCCTAGACCTCCGTTGTCGTGCCTTAGCCTTGTTTCCCCTTGCCGTGCCGTTCCTTCCGTTATACTTGCCTTTCCTTGCTTTCCCTTGCCTTCCTTACCTTCCGTTACTCTTTGCTTGCGTTCCGTGCATTGCCTAGCCTTGCGTTGTCGTGCCTTAGCCTTGCCTCGCCTGACCGTGCTTTCCCATGCGTTACCCTTTCCTTGCCTTGCCGTGCATTGCCTAGCGTGCGTTGTCGTGCCTTAGCCTTGTTTCCCCTTGCCGTGCGGTTCCTTCCGTTACCCTTGCCTTGCCTTACTATCCCTTGCCTTCGAAGCCTTCCGTTAGTCTTTGCTTCCCTTCCGTTCATTGCCTAGCTTTGCGTTGTCGTGCCTTAACATTACCTCGCCTGACCGTGCCTTACCTTGCGTTACACTTTCCTTGCCTTGCCGTGCATTGCCTAGCCCTGCGTTGTCGTGCCTTAGCCTTGTTTATCCTTGCCGTGCCGTGTCTTTTATTACACTTGCCTTGACTGGCTTTGCCTTGCCTTCCTTTCCTTCCGTTACTCTTTCCTTGCCTTGCGGTGCACTGCCTAGCCTTGCGTTGTCGTGCATTAGTCTTGCCTCACCTGACCGTGCCTTCCCTTGCGTTACCCTTTCCTTGCCTTGCGGTGCATTGCCTAGCCCTGCGTTGTCGTGCCTTAGCCTTGTTACCCCTTGCCCTTCAGTTCCTTCCTTTACCCTTGCCTTCCCTTGCTTTCCCTTGCCTTCCTTGCGTTCCGTTACTCTTTGCTTGCTTTCCGTGCATTGCCTAGCCTTGCGTTGTCATACCTTAGCCTTGCCCCGCCTGACCGTGCTTTCCCATGCGTTACCCTTTCCTTGCCTTGCCGTGCATTGCCTAGCGTGCGTTGTCGTACCTTAGCCTTGTTTCCCCTTGCCGTGCCGTTCCTTCCGTTACACTTGGCTTTCCTTGCTTTCCCTTGCCTTCCTTACCTTCCCTTACTCTTTGCTTGCCTTCCGTGCTTTGCCTAGCCTTGCGTTGTCGTGCCTTAGCCTTGCCTCGCCTGACCGTGCTTTCCCATGCGTTACCCTTTCCTTGCCTTGCCGTACATTGCCTAGCGTGCGTTGTCATGCCTTAGACTTGTTTCCCCCTGCCGTGCCGTTCCTTCCGTTACCCTTGCCTTTCCTTGCTTTTCCTTGCCTTGCTTACCTTCCTTTACTCTTTGCTTGCCTTCCGTGCATTGCCTAGCCTTGCGTTGTCGTGCCTTAGCCTTATCTCGCCTGACCGTGCCTTCCTATGCTTTAAGCTTTCCTTGCATTGTCGTGCATTGCCTAGCCTTGCGTTTTCGTGCATTACCCTTGTTAAGCCTCACCGTGCCTTGACTTGCGTTACCCTTTCCTTGCCTTCCCTTGCATTGCCTAGCCGTGCGTTGTCGTGCCTTAGCCTTGTTTCCCCTTGCCGTGCCGTGCCTTTTGTTACACTTGCCTTGCCTGGCTTTGCCTTGCCTTCCTTTCCTTCCGTTACTCTTTCCTTGCCTTGCCGTGCACTGCCTAGCCTTGCGTTGTCGTGCATTAGCCATGCCTCACCTGACCGTGCCTTCCCTTGCGTTACCCTTTCCTTGCCTTTCCGTGCATTGCCTAGCCCTGCGTTGTCGTGCCTTAGCCTTGTTACCCCTTTGCCCGTGCCGTTCCTTCCGTTACCCTTGCCTTCCCATGCTTTCCCTTGCCTTCCTTGCGTTCCGTTACTCTTTGCTTGCTTTCCGTGCATTGCCTAGCCTTGCGTTGTCATGCCTTAGCCTTGCCTCGCCTGACCGTGCTTTCCCATGCGTTACCCTTTCCTTGCCTTGCCGTGCATTGACTAGCGTGCGTTGTCGTGCCTTAGCCTTGTTTCCTCTTGCCGTGCCGTTCCTTCCATTACACTTGCCTTTCCGTGCTTTCCCTTGCCTTCCTTACCTTCCGTTACTCTTTGCTTGCCTTCCATGCATTGCCTAGCCTTGCGTTGTCGTGCATTAGCCTTGCCTTGCCTGACCGTGCCTTGCCTTTCGTTACTCTTTGCTTGCCTTCCGTGCATTGCCTAGCCTTGCGTTGTCCTGCCTTAGCCGTGCCTCGCCTGACCGTGCCTTCCCTTGCGTTACCCTTTCCTTGTCTTGCGGTGCATTGCCTAGCCCTGCGTTGTCGTGCCTTAGCCTTGTTACCCCTTGCCCTGCCGTTCCTTCCGTTACCCTTGCCTTCCCTTGCTTTCCCTTGCCTTCCTTGCGTTCCGTTACTCTTTGCTTGCTTTCCGTGCATTGCCTAGCCTTGCGTTGTCATGCCTTAGCCTTGCCCCGCCTGACCGTGCTGTCCCATGCGTTACCCTTTCCTTGCCTTGCCGTGCATTGCCTAGCGTGCGTTGTCGTGCCTTAACCTTGTTTCCCCTTGCCATGCCGTTCCTTCCGTTACACTTGCCTTTCCTTGCTTTCCCTTGCCTTCCTTACCTTCCGTTACTCTTTGCTTGCCTTCCGTGCATTGCCTAGCCTTGCGTTGTCGTGCCTTAGCCTTGCCTCGCCTGACCGTGCTTTCGCATGCGTTACCCTTTCCTTGCCTTGCCGTGCATTGCCTAGCGTGCATTGTCATGCCTTAGACTTGTTTCCCCTTGCCGTGCCGTTCCTTCCGTTACACTTGCCTTTCCTTGCTTTCCCTTGCCTTCCTTGCCTTCCGTTACTCTTTGCTTGCCTTCCGTGCATTGCCTAGCCTTGCGTTGTCGTGCTTTAGCCTTGCCTCACCTGACCGTGCTTTCCCATGCGTTACCCTTTCCTTGCCTTGCCGTGCATTGCCTAGCCGTGCGTTGTCGTGCCTTAGCTTTGTTTACCCTTGCCGTGCCGTGCCTTTTGTTACACTTGCCTTTCCTTGCTTTTCCTTGCCTTACTTACCTTCCGTTACTCTTTGCTTGCCTTCCCTGCATTGCCTAGCTTTGCGTTGTCGTGCCTTAGCCTTATCTTGCCTGACCGTGCCTTCCTTTGCTTTAAGCTTTCCTTGCATTGTCGTGCATTGCCTAGCTTTGCGTTTTCGTGCATTAGCCTTGCCTAGCCTCACCGTGCCTTTCCTTGCGTTACCCTTTCCTTGCCTTGCCGTGCATTGCTTAGCCCTGCGTTGTCGTGCCTTAGCCTTGTTACCCCTTGCCCTGCCGTTCCTTCCGTTACCCTTGCCTTCCATTGCTTTCATTTGCCTTCCTTGCGTTCCGTTACTCTTTGCTTGCTTTCCGTGCATTGCCTAGCCTTGCGTTGTCGTGCCTTAGCCTTGTTTCCCCTTGCCGTGCCGTGCCTTTTGTTACACTTGCCTTGCCTCGCTTTCCCTTGCCTTCCTTTCCTTCCGTTACTCTTTCCTTGCCTTGCCGTGCACTGCCTAGCCTTGCGTTGTCGTGCATTAGCCATGCCTCACCTGACCGTGCCTTCCCTTGCGTTACCCTTTCCTTGCCTTTCCGTGCATTGCCTAGCCCTGCGTTTTCGTGCCTTAGCATTGTTACCCCTTGCGGTGCCGTTCCTTCCGTTCCCCTTGCCTTCCCATGCTTTCCCTTGCCTTCCTTGCGTTCCGTTACTCTTTGCTTGCTTTCCGTGCATTGCCTAGCCTTGTGTTGTCATGCCTTAGCCTTGCCTCGCCTGACCGTGCCTTCCCTTGCGTTACCCTTTCCTTGCCTTGCCGTGCATTGAATAGCCGTGCGTTGTCGTGCCTTTGCATTGTTACCCGTTGCAATGCCGTTCCTTCCGTTACCCTTGCCTTGCCTTGCTTTTTCTTGCCTTCCTTGCCTTCCGTTACTCTTTGCTTGCATTTCGTGCATTGCCTAGCCTTGCGTTGTCGTGCCTTAGCCTTGCCTCGCCTGACCGTGCCTTGCCTTGCGTTCCACTTTCCTTGGCTTGACGTGCATTGCCAAGCCGTGCGTTGTCGTGCCTTAGCCTTTTAAAACCTTGCCATAGCCTTGCTTGCGTTGCATTGCTTTGCCTTGCATTCCTTGCCTTCCGTTACCCTTTGCTTGCCTTCCGTGCATTGCCTAGCCGTGCGTTGTCGTGCCTTAGCCTTGCCTCGCCTGACCGTGCCTTGCCTTGCGTTCCACTTTCTTTGGCTTGACGTGCATGGCCAAGCCGTGCGTTGTCGTGCCTTAGCCTTGTTTCCCCTTGCCGTGCCGTTCCTTCTGTTACCCTTGCCTTGCCGTGCTTTCCCTTGCCTTCGAAGCCTTCCTTAGACTTTCCTTACCTTCCGTGCATTGCCTAGCCTTGCGTTGTCGTGCCTTAGCCTTGTTTATCCTTTCCGTGCCGTGCCTTTTGTTACACTTGCCTTGCCTGGCTTTCCCTTGCCTTCCTTTCTTTCCGTTGCTCTTTCCTTGCCTTGCCGTGCACTGCCTAGCCTTGCGTTGTCTTGCTTTAGCCTTGCCTCACCTGACCGTGCCTTCCCTTGCGTTACCCTTTCCTTGCCTTGCCGGGCATTGCCTAGACCTGCGTTGTCGTGCCTTAGGCTTGTTACCCTTTGCCGTGCCGTTCCTTCCTTTACCCTTACCTTCCCTTGCTTTCCCTTGCCTTCCATGCGTTCCGTTACTCTTTGCTTGCTTTCCGTGCATTGCCTTGACTTGCGTTATCATGCCTTAGCCTTGCCTCGCCTGACCGTGCTTTCCGATGCGTTACCCTTTCCTTGCCTTGCCGTGCATTGCCTACCGTGCGTTGTCGTGCCTTAGCCTTGTTTCCCCTTGCCGTGCCGTTCCTTCCGTTACACTTGCCTTTCCTTGCTTTCCCTTGCCTTCCTTACCTTCCGTTACTCTTTGCTTGCGTTCCGTGCATTGCCTAGCCTTGCGTTGTCGTGCCTTAGCCTTGCCTCGCCTGACCGTGCTTTCCCATGCGTTACCCTTTCCTTGCCTTGCCGTGCATTGCCTAGCGTGCGTTGTCGTGCCTTAGCCTTGTTTCCCCTTGCCGTGCGGTTCCTTCCGTTACCCTTGCCTTGCCTTACTATGCCTTGCCTTCGAAGCCTTCCGTTAGTCTTTGCTTCCCTTCCGTTCATTCCCTAGCTTTGCGTTGTCGTGCCTTAACCTTACCTCGCCTGACCGTGCCTTGCCTTGCGTTACCCTTTCCTTGCCTTGCCGTGCGTTGCCTAGCCTTGCGTTGTCGTGCCTTAGCCTTGTTTATCCTTGCCGTGCCGTGTCTTTTGTTACACTTGCCTTGACTGGCTTTGCCTTGCCTTCCTTTCCTTCCGTTACTCTTTCCTTGCCTTGCCGTGCACTGCCTAGCCTTGCGTTGTCGTGCATTAGCCTTCCCTCACCTGACCGTGCCTTCCCTTGCGTTACCCTTTCCTTGCCTTGTGGTGCATTGCCTAGCCCTGCGTTGTCGTGCCTTAGCCTTGTTACCCCTTGCCCTTCCGTTCCTTCCTTTACCCTTGCCTTCCCTTGCTTTCCCTTGCCTTCCTTGCGTTCCGTTACTCTTTGCTTGCTTTCCGTGCATTGCCTAGCCTTGCGATGTCATACCTTAGCCTTGACCCGCCTGACCGTGCTTTCCCATGCGTTACCCTTTCCTTGCCTTGCCGTGCATTGCCTAGCGTGCGTTGTCGTACCTTAGCCTTGTTTCCCCTTGCCGTGCCGTTCCTTCCGTTACACTTGCCTTTCCTTGCTTTCCCTTGCCTTCCTTACCTTCCGTTACTCTTTGCTTGCCTTTCCGTGCATTGCCTAGCCTTGCGTTGTCGTGCCTTAGCCTTGCCTCACCTGACCGTGCTTTCGCATGCGTTACCCTTTCCTTGCCTTGCCGTGCATTGCCTAGCGTGCGTTGTCATGCCTTAGACTTGTTTCCCCTTGCCGTGCCGTTCCTTCCGTTACACTTGCCTTTCCTTGCTTTCCCTTGCCTTCCTTACCTTCCGTTACTCTTTGCTTGCCTTCCGTGCATTGACTAGCCTTGCGTTGTCGTGCTTTAGCCTTGCCTCACCTGACCCTGCTTTCCCATGCGTTACCCTTTCCTTGCCTTGCCGTGCATTGCCTAGCCGTGCGTTGTCGTCCCTTAGCCTTGTTTACCCTTGCCGTGCCGTGCCTTTTGTTACACTTGCCTTGCCTGGCTTTGCCTTGCCTTCCTTTCCTTCCGTTACTCTTTCCTTGCCTTGCCGTGCACTGCCTAGCCTTGCGTTGTCGTGCTTTAGCCTTGCCTCACCTGACCGTGCTTTCCCATGCGTTACCCTTTCCTTGCCTTGCCGTGCATTGCCTAGCGTGCGTTGTCGTGCCTTAGCCTTGTTTCCCCTTGCCGTGCCGTTCCTTCCGTTACACTTGCCTTCCCTCGCTTTCCCTTGCCTTCCTTGCCTTCCGTTACTCTTTGCTTGCTTTCCGTGCATTTCCTAGCCTTGCGTTGTCATGCCTTAGCCTTGCCTCGCCTGACCGTGCTTTCCCATGCGTTACCCTTTCCTTGCCTTGCCGTACATTGCCTAGCGTGCGTTGTCATGCCTTAGACTTGTTTCCCCTTGCCGTGCCGTTCCTTCCGTTACCCTTGCCTTTCCTTGCTTTTCCTTGCCTTGCTTACCTTCCTTTACTCTTTGCTTGCCTTCCCTGCATTGCCTAGCCTTGCGTTGTCGTGCCTTAGCCTTATCTCGCCTGACCGTGCCTTCCTTTGCTTTAAGCTTTCCTTGCATTGTCGTGCATTGCCTAGCCTTGCGTTTTCGTGCATTAGCCTTGCCTAGCCTCACCGTGCCTTGCCTTGCGTTACCCTTTCCTTGCCTTCCCTTGCATTGCCTAGCCGTGCGTTGTCGTGCCTTAGCCTTGTTTCCCCTTGCCGTGCCGTGCCTTTTGTTACACTTGCCTTGCCTGGCTTTGCCTTGCCTTCCTTTCCTTCCGTTACTCTTTCCTTGCCTTGCCGTGCACTGCCTAGCCTTGCGTTGTCGTGCATTAGCCATGCCTCACCTGACCGTGCCTTCCCTTGCGTTACCCTTTCCTTGCCTTGCCGTGCATTGCCTAGCCCTGCGTTGTCGTGCCTTAGCCTTGTTACCCCATTGCCGTGCCGTTCCTTCCGTTACCCTTGCCTTCCCATGCTTTCCCTTGCCTTCCTTGCGTTCCGTTACTCTTTGCTTGCTTTCCGTGCATTGCCTAGCCTTGCGTTGTCATGCCTTAGCCTTGCCTCGCCTGACCGTGCTTTCCCATGCGTTACCCTTTCCTTGCCTTGCCGTGCATTGACTAGCGTGCGTTGTCGTGCCTTAGCCTTGTTTCCTCTTGCCGTGCCGTTCCTTCCGTTACACTTGCCGTTCCTTGCTTTCCCTTGCCTTCCTTACCTTCCGTTACTCTTTGCTTGCCTTCCGTGCATTGCCTAGCCTTGCGTTTTCGAGCATTAGCCTTGCCTAGCCTCACCGTTCCTTACCTTCCGTTACTCTTTGCTTGCCTTCCGTGCATTGCCTAGCCTTGCGTTGTCGTGCCTTAGCCTTGCCTCGCCTGACCGTGCCTTCCCTTGCGTTACCCTTTCCTTGCCTTGCCGTGCATTGAATAGCCATGCGTTGTCGTGCCTTTGCATTGTTACCCCTTGCAATGCCGTTCCTTCCGTTACCCTTGCCTTGCCTTGCTTTTTCTTGCCTTCCTTGCCTTCCGTTACTCTTTGCTTGCATTTCGTGCATTTCCTAGCCTTGCGTTGTCGTGCCTTAGCCTTGCCTCACCTGACCGTGCTTTCGCATGCGTTACCCTTTCCTTGCCTTGCCGTGCATTGCCTAGCGTGCGTTGTCATGCCTTAGCCTTGTTTCCCCTTGCCGTGCCGTTCCTTCCGTTACACTTGCCTTTCCTTGCTTTCCCTTGCCTTCCTTACCTTCCGTTACTCTTTGCTTGCCTTCCGTGCATTGCCTAGCCTTGCGTTGTCGTGCCTTAGCCTTGCCTCACCTGACCGTGCCTTCCATGCGTTACCCTTTCCTTGCCTTGCCGTGCATTGCCTAGCCGTGCGTTGTCGTGCCTTAGCCTTGTTTACCCTTGCCGTGCCGTTCCTTCCGTTACCCTTGCCTTGCCTTGCTTTCCCTTGCCTTCCTTGCCTTCCGTTACTCTTTGCTTGCCTTGCCGTGCACTGCCTAGCCTTGCGTTGTCGTGCTTTAGCCTTGCCTCACCTGACCGTGCTTTCCCATGCGTTACCCTTTCCTTGCGTTGCCGTGCATTGCCTAGCGTGCGTTGTCGTGCCTTAGCCTTGTTTCCCCTTGCCGTGCCGTTCCTTCCGTTACACTTGCCTTCCCTTGCTTTCCCTTGCCTTCCTTGCCTTCCGTTACTCTTTGCTTGCTTTCCGTGCATTTCCTAGCCTTGCGTTGTCATGCCTTAGCCTTGCCTCGCCTGACCGTGCTTTCCCACGCGTTACCCTTTCCTTGCCTTGCCGTACATTGCCTAGCGTGCGTTGTCATGCCTTAGACTTGTTTCCCCCTGCCGTGCCGTTCCTTCCGTTACCCTTGCCTTTCCTTGCTTTTCCTTGCCTTGCTTACCTTCCTTTACTCTTTGCTTGCCTTCCCTGCATTGCCTAGCCTTGCGTTGTCGTGCCTTAGCCTTATCTCGCCTGACCGTGCCTTCCTATGCTTTAAGAAGCCTCACCGTGCCTTGCCTTGCGTTACCCTTTCCTTGCCTTCCCGTGCATTGCCTAGCCGTGCGTTGTCGTGCCTTAGCCTTGTTTCCCCTTGCCGTGCCGTGCCTTTTGTTACACTTGCCTTGCCTGGCTTTGCCTTGCCTTCCTTTCCTTCCGTTACTCTTTCCTTGCCTTGCCGTGCACTGCCTAGCCTTGCGTTGTCGTGCATTAGCCTTGCCTCACCTGACCGTGCCTTCCCTTGCGTTACCCTTTCCTTGTCTTGCGGTGCATTGCCTAGCCCTGCGTTGTCGTGCCTTAGCCTTGTTACCCCTTGCCCTGCCGTTCCTTCCGTTACCCTTGCCTTCCCTTGCTTTCCCTTGCCTTCCTTGCGTTCCGTTACTCTTTGCTTGCTTTCCGTGCATTGCCTAGCCTTGCGTTGTCGTGCCTTAGCCTTGCCTCGCCTGACCGTGCTTTCCCATGCGTTACCCTTTCCTTGCCTTGCCGTGCATTGCCTAGCGTGCGTTGTCGTGCCTTAGCCTTGTTTCCCCTTGCCGTGCCGTTCCTTCCGTTACACTTGCCTTTCCTTGCTTTCCCTTGCCTTCCTTGCCTTCCGTTACTCTTTGCTTGCCTTCCGTGCATTGCCTAGCCTTGCGTTGTCGTGCTTTAGCCTTGCCTCACCTGACCGTGCTTTCCCATGCGTTACCCTTTCCTTGCCTTGCCGTGCATTGCCTAGCCGTGCGTTGTCGTGCCTTAGCCTTGTTTACCCTTGCCGTGCCGTGCCTTTTGTTACACTTGCCTTGCCTTGCTTTTCCTTGCCTTCCTTACCTTCCGTTACTCTTTGCTTGCCTTCCGTGCATTGCCTAGCCTTGCGTTGTCGTGCCTTAGCCTTATCTTGCCTGACCGTGCCTTCCTTTGCTTTAAGCTTTCCTTCACATTGTCGTGCATTGCCTAGCTTTGCGTTTTCGTACATTAGCCTTGCCTAGCCTCACCGTGCATCTCCTTGCGTTACCCTTTCCTTGCCTTGCCGTGCATTGCCTAGCCCTGCGTTGTCGTGCCTTAGCCTTGTTACCCCTTGCCCTGCCGTTCCTTCCGTTACCCTTGCCTTCCCTTGCTTTCCCTTGCCTTCCTTGCGTTCCGTTACTCTTTGCTTGCTTTCCCTGCATTGCCTAGCCTTGCGATGTCATACCGTAGCCTTGCCCCGCCTGACCGTGCTTTCCCATGCGTTACCCTTTCCTTGCCTTGCCGTGCATTGCCTAGCGTGCGTTGTCGTACCTTAGCCTTGTTTCCCCTTGCCGTGCCGTTCCTTCCGTTACACTTGCCTTTCCTTGCTTTCCCTTGCCTTCCTTACCTTCCGTTACTCTTTGCTTGCCTTTCCTGCATTGCCTAGCCTTGCGTTGTCGTGCCTTAGCCTTGCCTCACCTGACCGTGCTTTCGCATGCGTTACCCTTTCCTTGCCTTGCCGTGCATTGCCTAGCGTGCGTTGTCATGCCTTAGACTTGTTTCCCCTTGCCGTGCCGTTCCTTCCGTTACACTTGCCTTTCCTTGCTTTCCCTTGCCTTCCTTGCCTTCCGTTACTCTTTGCTTGCCTTCCGTGCATTGCCTAGCCTTGCGTTGTCGTGCTTTAGCCTTGCCTCACCTGACCCTGCTTTCCCATGCGTTACCCTTTCCTTGCCTTGCCGTGCATTGCCTAGCCGTGCGTTGTCGTCCCTTAGCCTTGTTTACCCTTGCCGTGCCGTGCCTTTTGTTACACTTGCCTTGCCTGGCTTTGCCTTGCCTTCCTTTCCTTCCGTTACTCTTTCCTTGCCTTGCCGTGCACTGCCTAGCCTTGCGTTGTCGTGCATTAGCCTTGCCTCACCTGACCGTCCTTTCCCATGCGTTACCCTTTCCTTGCCTTGCCGTGCATTGCCTAGCGTGCGTTGTCGTGCCTTAGCCTTGTTTCCCCTTGCCGTGCCGTTCCTTCCGTTACACTTGCCTTCCCTTGCTTTCCCTTGCCTTCCTTGCCTTCCGTTACCTGCTTTCCCTTGCCTTCCTTGCCTTCTTTGCTTGCTTTCCGTGCATTTCCTAGCCTTGCGTTGTCATGCCTTAGCCTTGCCTCGCCTGACCGTGCTTTCCCATGCGTTACCCTTTCCTTGCCTTGCCGTGCATTGCCTAGCGTGCGTTGTCGTGCCTTAGCCTTGTTTCCCCTTGCCGTGCCGTGCCTTTTGTTACACTTGCCTTGCCTGGCTTTGCCTTGCCTTCCTTTCCTTCCGTTACTCTTTCCTTGCTTTGCCGTGCACTGCCTAGCCTTGCGTTGTCGTGCATTAGCCATGCCTCACCTGACCGTGCCTTCCCTTGCGTTACCCTTTCCTTGCCTTTCCGTGCATTGCCTAGCCCTGCCTTGTCGTGCCTTAGCCTTGTTACCCCTTTGCCGTGCCGTTCCTTCCGTTACCCTTGCCTTCCCATGCTTTCCCTTGCCTTCCTTGCGTTCCGTTACTCTTTGCTTGCTTTCCGTGCATTGCCTAGCCTTGCGTTGTCATGCCTTAGCCTTGCCTCGCCTGACCGTGCTTTCCCATGCGTTACCCTTTCCTTGCCTTGCCGTGCATTGACTAGCGTGCGTTGTCGTGCCTTAGCCTTGTTTCCTCTTGCCGTGCCGTTCCTTCCATTACACTTGCCTTTCCGTGCTTTCCCTTGCCTTCCTTACCTTCCGTTACTCTTTGCTTGCCTTCCGTGCATTGCCTAGCCTTGCGTTGTCGTGCATTAGCCTTGCCTTGCCTGACCGTGCCTTGCCTTTCGTTACTCTTTGCTTGCCTTCCGTGCATTGCCTAGCCTTGCGTTGTCCTGCCTTAGCCTTGCCTCGCCTGACCGTGCCTTCCCTTGCGTTACCCTTTCCTTGCCTTGCCGTGCATTGAATAGCCGTGCGTTGTCGTGCCTTTGCATTGTTACCCCTTGCAATGCCGTTCCTTCCGTTACCCTTGCCTTGCCTTGCTTTTTCTTGCCTTCCTTGCCTTCCGTTACTCTTTGCTTGCATTTCGTGCATTGCCTAGCCTTGTGTTGTCGTGCCTTAGCCTTGCCTCGCCTGACCGTGCCTTGCCTTGCGTTCCACTTTCCTTGGCTTGACGTGCATTGCCAAGCCGTGCGTTGTCGTGCCTTAGCCTTTTAAAACCTTGCCATAGCCTTGCTTGCGTTGCATTGCTTTGCCTTGCATTCCTTGCCTTCCGTTACCCTTTGCTTGCCTTCCGTGCATTGCCTAGCCTTGCGTTGTCGTGCCTTAGCCTTGCCTCGCCTGACCGTGCCTTGCCTTGCGTTCCATTTTCTTTGGCTTGACGTGCATGGCCAAGCCGTGCGTTGTCGTGCCTTAGCCTTGTTTCCCCTTGCCGTGCCGTTCCTTCTGTTACCCTTGCCTTGCCGTGCTTTCCCTTGCCTTCGAAGCCTTCCTTAGTCTTTGCTTACCTTCCGTGCATTGCCTAGCCTTGCGTTGTCGTGCCTTAGCCTTGTTTATCCTTGCCGTGCCGTGCCTTTTGTTACACTTGCCTTGCCTGGCTTTGCCTTGCCTTCCTTTCTTTCCGTTGCTCTTTCCTTGCCTTGCCGTGCACTGCCTAGCCTTGCGTTGTCGTGCATTAGCCTTACCTCACCTGACCGTGCCTTCCCTTGCGTTACCCTTTCCTTGCCTTGCCGTGCATTGCCTAGACCTGCGTTGTCGTGCCTTAGGCTTGTTACCCTTTGCCGTGCCGTTCCTTCCGTTACCCTTGCCTTCCCTTGCTTTCCCTTGCCTTCCTTGCCTTCCGTTACTCTTTGCTTGCTTTCCGTGCATTGCCTAGCCTTGCGTTGTCATGCCTTAGCCTTGCCTCGCCTGACCGTGCTTTCCGATGCGTTACCCTTTCCTTGCCTTGCCGTGCATTGCCTACTGTGCGTTGTCGTGCCTTAGCCTTGTTTCCCCTTGCCGTGCCGTTCCTTCCGTTACACTTGCCTTTCCTTGCTTTCCCTTGCCTTCCTTACCTTCCGTTACTCTTTGCTTGCGTTCCGTGCATTGCCTAGCCTTGCGTTGTCGTGCCTTAGCCTTGCCTCGCCTGACCGTGCTTTCCCATGCGTTACCCTTTCCTTGCCTTTCCGTGCATTGCCTAGCGTGCGTTGTCGTGCCTTAGCCTTGTTTCCCCTTGCCGTGCGGTTCCTTCCATTACCCTTGCCTTGCCGTACTATCCCTTGCCTTCGAAGTCTTCCGTTAGTCTTTGCTTCCCTTCCGTTCATTGCCTAGCTTTGCGTTGTCGTGCCTTAATCTTAACTCGCCTGACCGTGCCTTGCCTTGCGTTACCCTTTCCTTGCCTTGCCGTGCATTGCCTAGCCCTGCGTTGTCGTGCCTTAGCCTTGTTTATCCTTGCCGTGCCGTGTCTTTTATTACACTTGCCTTGACTGGCTTTGCCTTGCCTTCCTTTCCTTCCGTTACTCTTTCCTTGCCTTGCCGTGCACTGCCTAGCCTTGCGTTGTCGTGCATTAGCCTTGCCTCACCTGACCGTGCCTTCCCTTGCGTTACCCTTTCCTTGCCTTGCCGTGCATTGCCTAGCCCTGCGTTGTCGTGCCTTAGCCTTGTTACCCCTTGCCCTTCCGTTCCGTCCTTTACCCTTGCCTTCCCTTGCTTTCCCTTGCCTTCCTTGCGTTCCGTTACTCTTTGCTTGCTTTCCGTGCATTGCCTAGCCTTGCGTTGTCATACCTTAGCCTTGCCCCGCCTGACCGTGCTTTCCCATGCGTTACCCTTTCCTTGCCTTGCCGTGCATTGCCTAGCGTGCGTTGTCGTACCTTAGCCTTGTTTCCCCTTGCCGTGCCGTTCCTTCCTTTACACTTGGCTTTCCTTGCTTTCTCTTGCCTTCCTTAACTTCCGTTACTCTTTGCTTGCCTTCCGTGCATTGCCTAGCCTTGCGTTGTCGTGCCTTAGCCTTGCCTCGCCTGACCGTGCTTTCCCATGCGTTACCCTTTCCTTGCCTTGCCGTACATTGCCTAGCGTGCGTTGTCATGCCTTAGACTTGTTTCCCCTTGCCGTGCCGTTCTTTCCGTTACCCTTGCCTTTCCTTGCTTTTCCTTGCCTTGCTTACCTTCCTTTACTCTTTGCTTGCCTTCCCTGCATTGCCTAGCCTTGCGTTGTCGTGCCTTAGCCTTATCTCGCCTGACCGTGCCTTCCTATGCTTTAAGCTTTCCTTGCATTGTCGTGCATTGCCTAGCCTTGCGTTTTCGTGCATTACCCTTGTTAAGCCTCACCGTGCCTTGACTTGCGTTACCCTTTCCTTGCCTTCCCTTGCATTGCCTAGCCGTGCGTTGTCGTGCCTTAGCCTTGTTTCCCCTTGCCGTGCCGTGCCTTTTGTTACACTTGCCTTGCCTGGCTTTGCCTTGCCTTCCTTTCCTTCCGTTACTCTTTCCTTGCCTTGCCGTGCACTGCCTTGCCTTGCGTTGTCGTGCATTAGCCTTGCCTCACCTGACCGTGCCTTCCCTTGCGTTACCCTTTCCTTGTCTTGCGGTGCATTGCCTAGCCCTGCGTTGTCGTGCCTTAGCCTTGTTACCCCTTGCCCTGCCGTTCCTTCCGTTACCCTTGCCTTCCCTTGCTTTCCCTTGCCTTCCTTGCGTTCCGTTACTCTTTGCTTGCTTTCCGTGCATTGCCTAGCCTTGCGTTGTCATGCCTTAGCCTTGCCCCGCCTGACCGTGCTTTCCCATGCGTTACCCTTTCCTTGCCTTGCCGTGCATTGCCTAGCGTGCGTTGTCGTGCCTTAGCCTTGTTTCCCCTTGCCGTGCCGTGCCTTTTGTTACACTTGCCTTGCCTGGCTTTGCCTTGCCTTCCTTTCCTTCCGTTACTCTTTCCTTGCCTTGCCGTGCACTGCCTAGCCTTGCGTTGTCGTGCATTAGCCTTGCCTCACCTGACCGTGCCTTCCCTTGCGTTACCCTTTCCTTGCCTTGCGGTGTATTGCCTAGCCTTGCGTTGTCGTGCCTTAGCCTTGTTACCCCTTGCCCTGCCGTTCCTTCCGTTACCCTTGCCTTCCGTTGCTTTCCCTTGCCTTCCTTGCGTTCCGTTGCTCTTTGCTTGCTTTCCGTGCATTGCCTAGCCTTGCGTTGTCATGCCTTAGCCTTGCCTCGCCTGACCGTGCTTTCCCATGCGTTACCCTTTCCTTGCATTGCCGTGCATTGCCTAGCGTGCGTTGTCATGCCTTAGACTTGTTTCCCCTTGCCGTGCCGTTCTTTCCGTTACCCTTGCCTTTCCTTGCTTTTCCTTGCCTTGCTTACCTTCCTTTACTCTTTGCTTGCCTTCCCTGCATTGCCTAGCCTTGCGTTGTCGTGCCTTAGCCTTATCTCGCCTGACCGTGCCTTCCTATACTTTAAGCTTTCCTTGCATTGTCGTGCATTGCCTAGCCTTGCGTTTTCGTGCATTACCCTTGTTAAGCCTCACCGTGCCTTGACTTGCGTTACCCTTTCCTTGACTTCCCTTGCATTGCCTAGCCGTGCGTTGTCGTGCCTTAGCCTTGTTTCCCCTTGCCGTGCCGTGCCTTTTGTTACACTTGCCTTGCCTGGCTTTGCCTTGCCTTCCTTTCCTTCCGTTACTCTTTCCTTGCCTTGCCGTGCACTGCCTACCCTTGCGTTGTCGTGCATTAGCCTTGCCTCACCTGACCGTGCCTTCCCTTGCGTTACCCTTTCCTTGTCTTGCGGTGCATTGCCTAGCCCTGCGTTGTCGTGCCTTAGCCTTGTTACCCCTTGCCCTGCCGTTCCTTCCGTTACCCTTGCCTTCCCTTGCTTTCCCTTGCCTTCCTTGCGTTCCGTTACTCTTTGCTTGCTTTCCGTGCATTGCCTAGCCTTGCGTTGTCATGCCTTAGCCTTGCCCCGCCTGACCGTGCTTTCCCATGCGTTACCCTTTCCTTGCCTTGCCGTGCATTGCCTAGCGTGCGTTTTCGTGCCTTAGCCTTGTTTCCCCTTGCCATGCCGTTCCTTCCGTTACACTTGCCTTTCCTTGTTTCCCTTCCCTTCCTTCACTTCCGTTACTCTTTGCTTGCCTTCCGTGCATTGCCTAGCCTTGCGTTGTCGTGCCTTAGCCTTGGTCGCCTGACCGTGCTTTCGCATGCGTTACCCTTTCCTTGCATTGTCGTGCATTGCCTAGCCTTGCGTTGTCGTGCCTTAGCCTTGTTTCCCCTTGCCGTGGCGTGCCTTTTGTTACACTTGCCTTGCCTGGCTTTGCCTTGCCTTCCTTTCCTTCCGTTCCTCTTTCCTTGCCTTGCCGTGCATTGCCTAGACTTGCGTTGTCGTGCCTTATCCTTGCCTCGCCTGACCGTGCTTTCCCATGCGTTACCCTTTCCTTGCCTTGCCGTGCATTGCCTACCGTGCGTTGTCATGCCTTAGACTTGTTTCCCCTTGCCGTGCCGTTCCTTCCGTTACACTTGCCTTTCCTTGCTTTCCCTTGCCTTCCTTGCCTTCCGTTACTCTTTGCTTACTTTCCGTGCATTTCCTAGCCTTGCGTTGTCATGCCTTAGCCTTGCCTCGCCTGACCGTGCTTTCCCATGCGTTACCCTTTCCTTGCCTTGCCGTGCATTGACTAGCGTGCGTTGTCGTTTCTTAGCCTTGTTTCCCCTTGCCGTGCCGTGCCTTTTGTTACACTTGCCTTGCCTGGCTTTGCCTTGCCTTCCTTTCCTTCCGTTACTCTTTCCTTGCCTTGCCGTGCACTGCCTAGCCTTGCGTTGTCGTGCATTAGCCATGCCTCACCTGACCGTGCCTTCCCTTGCGTTACCCTTTCCTTGCCTTTCCCTGCATTGCCTAGCCCTGCGTTGTCGTGCCTTAGCCTAGTTACCCCTTTGCCGTGCCGTTCCTTCCGTTACCCTTGCCTTCCCATGCTTTCCCTTGCCTTCCTTGCGTTCCGTTACTCTTTGCTTGCTTTCCGTGCATTGCCTAGCCTTGCGTTGTCATGCCTTAGCCTTGCCTCGCCTGACCGTGCTTTCCCATGCGTTACCCTTTCCTTGCCTTGCCGTGCATTGACTAACGTGCGTTGTCGTGCCTTAGCCTTGTTTCCTCTTGCCGTGCCGTTCCTTCCATTACACTTGCCTTTCCGTGCTTTCCCTTGCCTTCCTTACCTTCCGTTACTCTTTGCTTGCCTTCCGTGCATTGCCTAGCCTTGCGTTGTCGTGCATTAGCCTTGCCTTGCCTGACCGTGCCTTGCCTTTCTTTACTCTTTGCTTGCCTTCCGTGCATTGCCTAGCCTTGCGTTGTCCTGCCTTAGCCTTGCCTCGCCTGACCGTGCTTTCCCATGCGTTACCCTTTCCTTGCCTTGCCGTGCATTGCCTAGCCGTGCGTTGTCGTGCCTTAGCCTTGTTACCCCTTGCAATGCCGTTCCTTCCGTTACCCTTGCCTTGCCTTGCTTTTTCTTGCCTTCCTTGCCTTCCGTTACTCTTTGCTTGCATTTCGTGCATTGCCTAGCCTTGCGTTGTCGTGCCTTAGCCTTGCCTCGCCTGACCGTGCCTTGCCTTGCGTTCCACTTTCCTTGGCTTGACGTGCATTGCCAAGCCGTGCGTTGTCGTGCCTTAGCCTTTTAAAACCTTGCCATAGCCTTGCTTGCGTTGCATTGCTTTGCCTTGCATTCCTTGCCTTCCGTTACCCTTTGCTTGCCTTCCGTGCATTGCCTAGCCTTGCGTTGTCGTGCCTTAGCCTTGCCTCGCCTGACCGTGCCTTGCCTTGCGTTCCATTTTCTTTGGCTTGACGTGCATGGCCAAGCCGTGCGTTGTCGTGCCTTAGCCTTGTTTCCCCTTGCCGTGCCGTTCCTTCTGTTACCCTTGCCTTGCCGTGCTTTCCCTTGCCTTCGAAGCCTTCCTTAGTCTTTGCTTACCTTCCGTGCATTGCCTACCCTTGCGTTGTCGTGCCTTAGCCTTGTTTATCCTTGCCGTGCCGTGTCTTTTGTTACACTTGCCTTGCCTGGCTTTGCCTTGCCTTCCTTTCTTTCCGTTGCTCTTTCCTTGCCTTGCCGTGCACTGCCTAGCCTTGCGTTGTCGTGCATTAGCCTTGCCTCACCTGACCGTGCCTTCCCTTGCGTTACCCTTTCCTTGCCTTGCCGTGCATTGCCTAGACCTGCGTTGTCGTGCCTTAGGCTTGTTACCCCTTGCCGTGCCGTTCCTTCCGTTACCCTTGCCTTCCCTTGCTTTCCCTTGCCTTCCTTGCCTTCCGTTACTCTTTGCTTGCTTTCCGTGCATTGCCTAGCCTTGCGTTGTCATGCCTTAGCCTTGCGTCGCCTGACCGTGCTTTCCGATGCGTTACCCTTTCCTTGCCTTTCCGTGCATTGCCTAGCGTGCGTTGTCGTGCCTTAGCCTTGTTTCCCCTTGCCGTGCGGTTCCTTCCGTTACCCTTGCCTTGCCTTACTTTCCCTTGCCTTCGAAGCCTTCCGTTAGTCTTTGCTTCCCTTCCGTTCGTTGCCTAGCTTTGCGTTGTCGTGCCTTAACCTTAACTCGCCTGACCGTGCCTTGCCTTGCGTTACCCTTTCCTTGCCTTGCCGTGCATTGCCTAGCCTTGCGTTGTCGTGCCTTAGCCTTGTTTATCCTTGCCGTGCCGTGTCTTTTGTTACACTTGCCTTGCCTGGCTTTGCCTTGCCTTCCTTTCCTTCCGTTACTCTTTCCTTGCCTTGCCGTGCACTGCCTAGCCTTGCGTTGTCGTGCATTAGCCATGCCTCACCTGACCGTGCCTTCCCTTGCGTTACCCTTTCCTTGCCTTTCCCTGCATTGCCTAGCCCTGCGTTGTCGTGCCTTAGCCTAGTTTCCCCTTACCGTGCCGTCCCTTCCGTTACCCTTGCCTTCCCTTGCTTTCCCTTGCCTTCCTTGCGTTCCGTTACTCTTTGCTTGCTTTCCGTGCATTGCCTAGCCTTGCGTTGTCATGCCTTATCCTTGCCTCGCCTGACCGTGCTTTCCCATGCGTTACCCTTTCCTTGCCTTGCCGTGCATTGACTAGCGTGCGTTGTCGTGCCTTAGCCTTGTTTCCTCTTGCCGTACCGCTCCTTCCGTTACACTTGCCTTTCCGTGCTTTCCCTTGCGTTCCTTACCTTCCGTTACTCTTTGCTTGCCTTCCGTGCATTGCCTAGCCTTGCGTTGTCGTGCCTTAGCCTTGCCTTGCCTGACCGTGCCTTGCCTTTCGTTACTCTTTGCTTGCCTTCCGTGCATTGCCTAGCCTTGCGTTGTCCTGCCTTAGCCTTGCCTCGCCTGACCGTGCCTTGCCTTGCGTTCCATTTTCTTTGGCTTGACGTGCATGGCCAAGCCGTGCGTTGTCGTGCCTTAGCCTTGTTTCCCCTTGCCGTGCCGTTCCTTCTGTTACCCTTGCCTTGCCGTGCTTTCCCTTGCCTTCCGAAGCCTTCCTTAGTCTTTGCTTACCTTCCGTGCATTGCCTAGCCTTGCGTTGTCGTGCCTTAGCCTTGTTTATCCTTGCCGTGCCGTGCCTTTTGTTACACTTGCCTTGCCTGGCTTTGCCTTGCCTTCCTTTCTTTCCGTTGCCTCTTTCCTTGCCTTGCCGTGCACTGCCTAGCCTTGCGTTGTCGTGCATTAGCCTTGCCTCACCTGACCGTGCCTTCCCTTGCGTTACCCTTTCTTTGCCTTGCCGTGCATTGCCTAGACCTGCGTTGTCGTGCCTTAGGCTTGTTACCCTTTGCCGTGCCGTTCCTTCCGTTACCCTTGCCTTCCCTTGCTTTCCCTTGCCTTCCTTGCCTTCCGTTACTCTTTGCTTGCTTTCCGTGCATTGCCTAGCCTTGCGTTGTCATGCCTTAGCCTTGCCTCGCCTGACCGTGCTTTCCGATGCGTGACCCTTTCCTTGCCTTGCCGTGCATTGCCTATCGTGCGTTGTCGTGCCTTAGCCTTGTTTCCCCTTGCCGTGCCGTTCCTTCCGTTACACTTGCCTTTCCTTGCTTTCCCTTGCCTTCCTTACCTTCCGTTACTCTTTGCTTGCGTTCCGTGCATTGCCTAGCCTTGCGTTGTCGTGCCTTAGCCTTGCCTCGCCTGACCGTGCTTTCCCATGCGTTACCCTTTCCTTGCCTTTCCGTGCATTGCCTAGCGTGCGTTGTCGTGCCTTAGCCTTGTTTCCCCTTGCCGTGCGGTTCCTTCCGTTACCCTTGCCTTGCCTTACTATCCCTTGCCTTCGAAGACTTCCGTTAGTCTTTGCTTCCCTTCCGTTCATTGCCTAGCTTTCCGTTGTCGTGCCTTAACCTTAACTCGCCTGACCGTGCCTTGCCTTGCGTTACCCTTTCCTTGCTTTGCCGTGCATTGCCTAGCCCTGCGTTGTCGTGCCTTAGCCTTGTTTATCCTTGCCGTGCCGTGTCTTTTATTACACTTGCCTTGACTGGCTTTGCCTTGCCTTCCTTTCCTTCCGTTATTCTTTCCTTGCCTTGCCGTGCACTGCCTAGCCTTGCGTTGTCGTGCATTAGCCTTGCCTCACCTGACCGTGCCTTCCCTTGCGTTACCCTTTCCTTGCCTTGCTGTGCATTGCCTAGCCCTGCGTTGTCGTGCCTTAGCCTTGTTACCCCTTGCCCTTCCGTTCCGTCCTTTACCCTTGCCTTCCCTTGCTTTCCCTTGCCTTCCTTGCGTTCCGTTACTCTTTGCTTACTTTCCGTGCATTGCCTAGCCTTGCGTTGTCATACCTTAGCCTTGCCCCGCCTGACCGTGCTTTCCCATGCGTTACCCTTTCCTTGCCTTGCCGTGCATTGCCTAGCGTGCGTTGTCGTACCTTAGCCTTGTTTCCCCTTGCCGTGCCGTTCCTTCCTTTACACTTGGCTTTCCTTGCTTTCTCTTGCCTTCCTTAACTTCCGTTACTCTTTGCTTGCCTTCCGTGCATTGTCTAGCCTTGCGCTGTCGTGCCTTAGCCTTGGTCGCCTGACCGTGCTTTCGCATGCGTTACCCTTTCCTTGCATTGTCGTGCATTGTCTAGCCTTGCGTTGTCGTGCCTTAGCCTTGTTTCCCCTTGCCGTGGCGTGCCTTTTGTTACACTTGCCTTGCCTGGCTTTGCCTTGCCTTCCTTTCCTTCCGTTCCTCTTTCCTTGCCTTGCCGTGCATTGCCTAGCGTGCGTTGTCGTGCCTTAGCCTTGTTTCCCCTTGCCGTGCCGTTCCTTCCGTTACACTTGCCTTTCTTTGCTTTCCCTTGCCTTCCTTACATTCCGTTACTCTTTGCTTGCCTTCCTTGCATTGCCTAGCCTTGCGTTGTCGTGCCTTAGCCTTGCCTCGCCTGACCGTGCTTTCGCATGCGTTCCCCTTTCCTTGCCTTGCCGTGCATTGCCTAGCGTGCGTTGTCATGCCTTAGACTTGTTTCCCCTTGCCGTGCCGTTCCTTCCGTTACACTTGCCTTTCCTTGCTTTCCCTTGCCTTCCTTGCCTTCCGTTACTCTTTGCTTGCTTTCCGTGCATTGCCTAGCCTTGCGTTGTCGTGCTTTAGCCTTGCCTCACCTGACCCTGCTTTCCCATGCGTTACCCTTTCCTTGCCTTGCCGTGCATTGCCTAGCCGTGTGTTGTCGTGCCTTAGCCTTGTTTACCCTTGCCGTGCCGTGCCTTTTGTTACACTTGCCTTGCCTGGCTTTGCCTTGCCTTCCTTTCCTTCCGTTACTCTTTCCTTGCCTTGCCGTACCCTTGCCTAGCCTTGCGTTGTCGTGCATTAGCCTCGCCTCACCTGACCGTGCTTTCCCATGCGTTACCCTTTCCTTGCCTTGCCGTGCATTGCCTAGCGTGCGTTGTCGTGCCTTAGCCTTGTTTCCCCTTGCCGTGCCGTTCCTTCCGTTACACTTGCCTTCCCTTGCTTTCCCTTGCCTTCCTTGCCTTCCGTTACTCTTTGCTTGCTTTCCGTGCATTTCCTAGCCTTGCGTTGTCATGCCTTAGCCTTGCCTCGTCTGACCGTGCTTTCCCACGCGTTACCCTTTCCTTGCCTTGCCGTACATTGCCTAGCGTGCGTTGTCATGCCTTAGACTTGTTTCCCCTTGCCGTGCCGTTCCTTCCGTTACCCTTGCCTTTCCTTGCTTTTCCTTGCCTTGCTTACCTTCCTTTACTCTTTGCTTGCCTTCCCTGCATTGCCTAGCCTTGCGTTGTCGTGCCTTAGCCTTATCTCGCCTGACCGTGCCTTCCTTTGCTTTAAGCTTTCCTTGCATTGTCGTGCATTGCCTAGCCTTGCGTTTTCGTGCATTAGCCTTGCCTAGCCTCACCGTGCCTTGCCTTGCGTTACCCTTTCCTTGCCTTCCCTTGCATTGCCTAGCCGTGCGTTGTCGTGCCTTAGCCTTGTTTCCCCTTGCCGTGCCGTGCCTTTTGTTACACTTGCCTTGCCTGGCTTTGCCTTGCCTTCCTTTCCTTCCGTTACTCTTTCCTTGCCTTGCCGTGCACTTCCTAGCCTTGCGTTGTCGTGCATTAGCCATGCCTCACCTGACCGTGCCTTCCCTTGCGTTACCCTTTCCTTGCCTTTCCGTGCATTGCCTAGCCCTGCGTTGTCGTGCCTTAGCCTTGTTACCCCATTGCCGTGCCGTTCCTTCCGTTACCCTTGCCTTCCCATGCTTTCCCTTGCCTTCCTTGCGTTCTGTTACTCTTTGCTTGCTTTCCGTGCATTGCCTAGCCTTGCGTTGTCATGCCTTAGCCTTGCCTCGCCTGACCGTGCTTTCCCATGCGTTACCCTTTCCTTGCCTTGCCGTGCATTGCCTAGCGTGCGTTGTCGTGCCTTAGCCTTGTTTCCTCTTACCGTGCCGTTCCTTCCGTTACACTTGCCTATCCTTGCTTTCCCTTGCCTTCCTTACCTTCCGTTACTCTTTGCTTGCCTTCCGTGCATTGCCTAGCCTTGCGTTGTCGTGCATTAGCCTTGCCTTGCCTGACCGTGCCTTGCCTTTCGTTACTCTTTACTTGCCTTCCGTGCATTGCCTAGCCTTGCGTTGTCGTGCCTTAGCCTTGCCTCGCCTGACCGTGCTTTCCCTTGCGTTACCCTTTCCTTGCCTTGCCGTGCATTGAATAGCCGTGCGTTGTCGTGCCTTTGCCTTGTTACCCCTTGCCGTGCCGTTCCTTCCGTTACCCTTGCCTTGCCTTGCTTTTTCTTGCCTTCCTTGCCTTCCGTTACTCTTTGCTTGCATTTCGTGCATTGCCTAGCCTTGCGTTGTCGTGCCTTAGCCTTGCCTCGCCTGACCGTGCCTTGCCTTGCGTTCCACTTTCCTTGGCTTGACGTGCATTGCCAAGCCGTGCGTTGTCGTGCCTTAGCCTTTTAAAACCTTGCCATAGACTTGCTTGCGTTGCATTGCTTTGCCTTGCATTCCTTGCCTTCCGTTACCCTTTGCTTGCCTTCCGTGCATTGCCTAGCCTTGCGTTGTCGTGCATTAGCCTTGCCTCGCCTGACCGTGCCTTGCCTTGCGTTCCATTTTCTTTGGCTTGACGTGCATGGCCACGCCGTGCGTTGTCGTGCCTTAGCCTTGTTTCCCCTTGCCGTGCCGTTCCTTCTGTTACCCTTGCCTTGCCGTGCTTTCCCTTGCCTTCGAAGCCTTCCTTAGTCTTTGCTTACCTTCCGTGCATTGCCTAGCCTTGCGTTGTCATGCCTTAGCCTTGTTACCCCCTGCCGTGCCGTTCCTTCCCTTACCCTTGCCTTCCCTTGCTTTCCCTTGCCTTCCTTGCGTTCCGTTACTCTTTGCTTGCTTTCCGTGCATTGCCTAGCATTGCGTTGTCATGCCTTAGCCTTGCCTCGCCTGACCGTGCTTTCCCATGCGTTACCCTTTCCTTGCCTTGCCGTACATTGCCTAGCGTGCGTTGTGATACCTTAGACTTGTTTCCCATTGCCGTGCCGTTCCTTCCGTTACCCTTGCCTTTCCTTGCTTTTCCTTGCCTTGCTTACCTTCCTTTACTCTTTGCTTGCCTTCCCTGCATTGCCTAGCCTTGCGTTGTCGTGCCTTAGCCTTATCTCGCCTGACCGTGCCTTCCTTTGCTTTAAGCTTTCCTTGCATTGTCGTGCATTGCCTAGCCTTGCGTTGTCGTGCATTAGCCTTGCCTTCCTTGCCTTCCGTTACTCTTTGCTTGCCTTCCGTGCATTGCCTAGCCTTGCGTTGTCATGCCTTAGCCTTGCCTCGCCTGACCGTGCCTTCCCTTGCGTTACCCTTTCCTTGCCTTGCCGTGCATTGAATAGCCGTGCGTTGTCGTGCCTTTGCATTGTTACCCATTGCAATGCCGTTCCTTCCGTTACCCTTGCCTTGCCGTTGCTTTCCCTTGCCTTCCTTGCCTTCCGTTACTCTTTGCTTTCATTTCGTGCATTGCCTAGCCGTGCGTTTGTCGTGCCTTAGCCTTTTAAAACCTTGCCATAGCCTTCCTTGCGTTGCATTGCTTTGCCTTGCATTCCTTGCCTTCCGTTACCCTTTGCTTGCCTTCCGTGCATTGCCAAGCCTTGCGTTGTCGTGCCTTAGCCTTGCCTCGCCTGACCGTGCCTTGCATTGCGTTCCACTTTCCTTGGCGTGACGTGCATGGCCAAGCCGTGCGTTGTCGTGCCTTAGCCTTGTTTCCCCTTGCCGTGCCGTTCCTTCTGTTACCCTTGTCTTGCCTTGCTTTCCCTTGCCTTCGAAGACTTCCGTTAGTCTTTGCTTGCCTTCCGTGCATTGCCTAGCCTTGCGTTGTCGTGCCTTAGCCTTGTTTATCCTTGCCGTGCCGTGCCTTTTGTTACACTTGCCTTGCCTGGGTTTGCCTTGCCTTGCCTTTCTTTCCGTTGCTCTTTCCTTGCCTTGCCGTGCACTGCCTAGCCTTGCGTTGTCGTGCATTAGCCTTGCCTCACCTGACCGTGCCTTCCCTTGTGTTACCCTTTCCTTGCCTTGCCGTGCATTGCCTAGCCCTGCGTTGTCGTGCCTTAGGCTTGTTACCCTTTGCCGTGCCGTTCCTTCCGTTACCCTTGCCTTCCCTTGCTTTCCCTTGCCTTCCATGCCTTCCGTTACTCTTTGCTTGCTTTCCGTGCATTGCCTAGACTTGCGTTGTCATGCCTTAGCCTTGCCTCGCCTGACCGTGCTTTCCCATGCGTTACCCTTTCCTTGCCTTGCCGTGCATTGCCTACCGTGCGTTGTCGTGCCTTAGCCTTGTTTCCCCTGCCGTGCCGTTCCTTCCGTTACACTTGCCTTTCCTTGTTTCCCTTCCCTTCCTTACCTTCCGTTACTCTTTGCTTGCCTTCCGTGCATTGCCTAGCCTTGCGTTGTCGTGCCTTAGCCTTGGTCGCCTGACCGTGCTTTCGCATGCGTTACCCTTTCCTTGCATTGTCGTGCATTGCCTAGCCTTGCGTTGTCGTGCCTTAGCCTTGTTTCCCCTTGCCGTGGCGTGCCTTTTGTTACACTTGCCTTGCCTGGCTTTGCCTTGCCTTCCTTTCCTTCCGTTCCTCTTTCCTTGCCTTGCCGTGCATTGCCTAGCCTTGCGTTGTCGTGCCTTATCCTTGCCTCACCTGACCGTGCCTTCCCTTGCGTTACCCTTTCCTTGCCTTGCCGTGCATTGCCTAGACCTGCGTTGTCGTGCCTTAGCCTTGTTACCCCTTGCCGTGCAATTCCTTCCGTTACCCTTGCCTTCCGTTGCTTTCCCTTGCCTTCCTTGCGTTCCGTTACTCTTTGCTTGCTTTCCGTGCATTGCCTAGCCTTGCGTAGTCATGCCTTAGCCTTGCCTCGCCTGACCGTGCTTTCCCATGCGTTACCCTTTCCTTGCCTTGCCGTGCATTGCCTAGCGTGCGTTGTCGTGCCTTAGCCTTGTTTCCCCTTGCCGTGCCGTTCCTTCCGTTACACTTGCCTTTCCTTGCTTTCCCTTGCCTTCCTTACATTCCGTTACTCTCTGCTTGCCTTCCGTGCATTGCCTAGCCTTGCGTTGTCGTGCCTTGGCCTTGCCTCGCCTGACCGTGCTTTCGCATGCGTTACCCTTTCCTTCCCTTGCCGTGCATTGCCTAGCGTGCGTTGTCATGCCTTAGACTTGTTTCCCCTTGCCGTGCCGTTCCTTCCGTTACACTTGCCTTTCCTTGCTTTCCCTTGCCTTCCTTGCCTTCCGTTACTCTTTGCTTGCCTTCCGTGCATTGCCTAGCCTTGCGTTGTCGTGCTTTAGCCTTGCCTCACCTGACCCTGCTTTCCCATGCGTTACCCTTTCCTTGCCTTGCCGTGCATTGCCTAGCCGCGCGTTGTCATACCTTAGACTTGTTTCCCCTTGCCGTGCCGTTCCTTCCGTTACCCTTGCCTTTCCTTGCTTTTCCTTGCCTTGCTTACCTTCCTTTACTCTTTGCTTGCCTTCCCTGCATTGCCTAGCCTTGCGTTGTCGTGCCTTAGCCTTATCTCGCCTGACCGTGCCTTCCTTTGCTTTAAGCTTTCCTTGCATTGTCGTGCATTGCCTAGCCTTGCGTTTTCGTGCATTAGCCTTGCCTAGCCTCACCGTGCCTTGCCTTGCGTTACCCTTTCCTTGCCTTCCCGTGCATTGCCTAGCCGTGCGTTGTCGTGCCTTAGCCTTGTTTCCCCTTGCCGTGCCGTGCCTTTTGTTACACTTGCCTTGCCTGGCTTTGCCTTGCCTTCCTTTCCTACCGTTACTCTTTCCTTGCCTTGCCGTGCACTTCCTAGCCTTGCGTTGTCGTGCATTAGCCTTGCCTCACCTGACCGTGCCTTGCCTTGCGTTACCCTTTCCTTGCCTTCCCTTGCATTGCCTAGCCGTGCGTTGTCGTGCCTTAGCCTTGTTACCCCATTGCCGTGCCGTTCCTTCCGTTATCCTTGCCTTCCCATGCTTTCCCTTGCCTTCCTTGCGTTCCGTTACTCTTTGCTTGCTTTCCGTGCATTGCCTAGCCTTGCGTTGTCGTGCCTTAGCCTTGCCTCGCCTGACCGTGCTTTCCCATGCGTTACCCTTTCCTTGCCTTGCCGTGCATTGACTAGCGTGCGTTCTCGTGCCTTAGCCTTGTTTCCTCTTGCCGTGCCGTTCCTTCCGTTACACTTGCCTATCCTTGCTTTCCCTTGCCTTCCTTACCTTCCGTTACTCTTTGCTTGCCTTCCGTGCATTGCCTAGCCTTGCGTTGTCGTGCATTAGCCTTGCCTTGCCTGACCGTGCCTTGCCTTTCGTTACTCTTTACTTGCCTTCCGTGCATTGCCTAGCCTTGCGTTGTCCTGACTTAGCCTTGCCTCGCCTGACCGTGCCTTCCCTTGCGTTACCCTTTCCTTGCCTTGCCGTGCATTGAATAGCCGTGCGTTGTCGTGCCTTTGCATTGTTACCCCTTGCAATGCCGTTCCTTCCGTTACCCTTGCCTTGCCTTGCTTTTTCTTGCCTTCCTTGCCTTCCGTTACTCTTTGCTTGCATTTCGTGCATTGCCTAGCCTTGCGTTGTCGTGCCTTAGCCTTGCGTCGCCTGACCGTGCCTTGCCTTGCGTTCCACTTTCCTTGGCTTGACGTGCATTGCCAAGCCGTGCGTTGTCGTGCCTTAGCCTTTTAAAACCTTGCTATAGACTTGCTTGCGTTGCATTGCTTTGCCTTGCATTCCTTGCCTTCCGTTACCCTTTGCTTGCCTTCCGTGCATTGCCTAGCCTTGCGTTGTCGTGCCTTAGCCTTGCCTCGCCTGACCGTGCCTTGCCTTGCGTTCCACTTTCTTTGGAAACAAGGCTAAGGCACGACAAGGCACGGCTAGGCAATGCACGGGAAGGCAAGGAAAGGGTAATGCAAGGAAAGGCACGGTCAGGCAAGGCAAGGATAAGGCACGACAACGAACGGCCAGGCAATGCACGGGAAGGAAAGCAAATGGTAACGGATTCAAGGAAGGCAAGGAAAAGCAAGGCAAAGCAAGGGTAACGGAAGGAACGGCACGGCAAGGGGAAACAAGTCTAAGGCATGACAACGCACGGTTAGGCAATGCACGGCAAGGGAAGGAAAGGGTAAAGCAAGGCAAGGCAGGGTCAGGCAAGGCAAGGCTAATGCACGACAACGCAAGTCTAGGAACTGCACGGCAAGGCAAGGAAAGAATAACGAAATGCAAGGAAGGCAAGGCAAAGCAAGGCAAGGCAAGGGTAACCGAAGGCACGGCACAGCAAGGGAAGGCAAAGCAAGGCAAGCAAGCAAGGCTATGGCAAGGGGAAACAAGGCTAAGTCACGACAACGCACGGCTAGGCAATGCACGTCAAGGCAAGGAAAGGGGAAGGCAAGGTAAGGCACGGTCAGCCAAGGCAAGGCTAAGGCACGACAACGCATGGCTAGGCAATACACGGCAACGCAATTCAAGAGTAACGAAAGGCAAGGAAGGCAAGGAAAAGCAAGGCAAGGCAAGGGTAACGGAAGGCACGGCCCGGCAAGGGAAGGCAAAGCAAGGCAAGGCAAGGCAAGGCACCGCCAGCCAAGGCAATTCTAAGGCACGACAACGCAAGGCTCGGCATTGCTCGACAAGGCAAGGAAAGTGTAACAGAAGGAAAGGAAGGCAAGGCAAAGCAAGGCAAGGCAAGTGTAACGGAAGGCACGGCACGGCAATGGGAAACAAGGCTAATGCAGGACAACGCACGGCTAGTAAATGCACAGTAAGGCAAGGAAAGGGTAACGCAAGGCAAAGAACGGTCAGGCAAGGCAAGGATAAGGCACGACAACGCAAGGCTAGGCAATGCACGGCAAGGTAATTAAAGAGTAAAGGAAGGAAAGGACGGCAAGGCCAGGCCAGGCTATGGCAAGGGGAAACAAGGCTAAGGCACGACAACGCACGGCTAGTCAATGCACGGCAAGGCAAGGAAAGGGTAACGCAAGGCAAGGCACGGTCAGGAAGGCAAGGCTAAGGCACGACAACGCAAGGCTAGGCAATGCACGGCAAGGCAAGTAAAAAGAAACGGAAGGCAAGGAAGGCAAGGGTAACGGAAGGAACGGCACGGCAAGGGGAAACAAGTCTAAGGCATGACAACGCACGGTTAGGCAATGCACGGCAAGCCAAGGAAAGGGTAACGCCACGCAAGGCACGGTCAGGCAAGGCAAGGCTAAGGCACGACAACGCAAGGCTAGGCAATGCACGGCAAGGCAAGCAAAGGGTAACGGAAGGCAAGGAAGGCAAGGGAAAGCAAGGCAAGGCAAGGGAAACGGAAGGACCGGTACGGCAAGGGGAAACAAGGCAAAGGCAGGAAAACGCACGGCTAGGCAATACACGGCAAGACAAGGAAAGGGTAACGCAAGGCAAGGCAAGGTTAAGGCACGACAACGCAAGGCCAGGCAATGCACGGCAAGGCAATTAAACAGTAACCGAAGGCAAGGAAGGCAAAGCAAACCAAGGCTATGGCAAGGGGAAACAAGGCTAAGGCACGACAACGCACGGCTAGGCAATGCAGGGCAAGGCAAGGAAAGGATAACGCAAGGCAAGGCACGGTCAGGAAAGACAAGGCTGATGCACGAGAACCGAAGGCTAGGCAATCCACGGCACGGCAAGGAAAGAGTAACGGAAGACAAGGAAGGCAAGGTAAAGCAAGGCGAGGCAAGGGTAACCGAAGGCACGGCACAGCAAAGGAAGGCAAAGCAAGGCAAGCAAGCAAGGCTATGGCAAGGGGAAACAAGGCTAAGGCACGACAACGCACGGCTAGGCAATGCACGGCAAGGCAAGGAAAGGGGAAGGAAGGCAAGGCACGGTCAGCGAAGGCAAGGCTAAGGCACGACAACGCAAGGCTAGGCAATGCACGGCAACGCAATTCAAGAGAAACGAAAGGCAAGGAAGGCAAGGCAAAGCAAGGCAAGGCAAGGGTAATGCAAGGCACGGCACGGAAAGGGAAGGCAAAGCAAGGCAAGGCAATGGAAGGCACGGTCAGCCAAGGAAAGGCTAAGGCACGACAACGCAAGGCTCGGCATTGCTCGACAAGGCAAGGAAAGAGTAACAGAAGGAAAGGAAGGCAAGGCAAAGCAAGGCAAGGCAAGTGTAACGGAAGGCACGGCACGGCAATGGGAAACAAGGCTAACGCAGGACAACGCACGGCTAGTAAATGCACAGTAAGGCAAGGAAAGGGTAACGCAAGGCAAAGAACGGTCAGGCAAGGCAAGGATAAGGCACGACAACGCAAGGCTAGGCAATGCACGGCAAGGTAAGCAAAGGGTAACGGAAGGCAAGGAAGGCAAGGCAAAGCAAGGCAAGGCAAGGGTAACAGAAGGCACGGCACGACAAGGGAAGGCAATGCAAGGCAAGGAAAGCAAGGCTATGGCAAGGGGAAACAAGGCCAAGGCACGACAACGCACGTCTAGGCAATGCATGGCAAGGCAAGGAAAGTTTAACGCAAGGCAGGGCATTGTCAGGCAAGGCAAGGGTAAGGCACGACAACGCAAGGCTAGGCAATGCCCGGGAAGGCAAGGAAAGAATAACGGAAGGCAAGGGAGGCAAGGCAAAGCAAGGAAAGGCACGGGTAACAGAAGGCACGGCACGACAAGGGAAGGCAAAGCAAGGCAAGGCAAGTAAGGCTATGGTAAGGTGAAACAAGGCTAAGGCACGACAACGCACGGCTAGGCCATGCACGGCAAGGCAAGGAAAGGGTAACGCAACGCAAGGCACGGTCAGGCAAGGCAAGGCTAAGGCACGACAACGCACGGCTAGGCAATGCACGGCAAAGCGAGGAAAGGGTAACGCAAGGCACCGTCAGACAAGGCAAGGCTAAGGCACGACAACGCACGGCTAGGCAATGCACGGCAAAGCGAGGAAAGGGTAACGCAAGGCACCGTCAGACAAGGCAAGGCTAAGGCACGACAACGCAAGGTTAGGCAATACACGGCAAGACAAGCATATAGTAACGGAAGGCAAGGAAGGCAAGGGAAAGCAAGGCAAGGCAAGGGTAACGGATGGCACGGCACGGCAAGGGGAAACAAGGCTAAGGCACGACAACGCACGGCTAGGCAATGCACGGCAAAGTAAGGAAAGGGTAACGCAAGGCAAGGCACGGTCTGGCCAGGCAAGGCTAAGGCACGACAATGCAAGGCTAGGCAATGCACGGCAAGGCAAGGAAAGAGTAACGGAAGGCAAGGAAGGGAAGGCAAAGCTAGGCAAGGCAAGGGTAACGGAAGGCACGGCACGGCATAGGAAGGGAAGGCAAGGCAAGGCAAGCAAGGCTATGGCAAGGGGAAACAAATCTAAGGCACGACAACGCACGGCTAGGCAATGCACAGCAAGGGAAGGAAAGGGTAACGCAAGGCAAGGCACGGTCAGGCAAGGCAAGACTAAGGCACGACAACGCACGGCTAGGCAATGCACGGCAAGGCAAGGAAAGGGTAACGTAAGGCACGGCACGGTCAGGCAAGGGAAGAATAAGGCACGACAACGCAAGGTTAGGCAATGCATGGCAAGGCAAGTAAACAGTAACGGAAGGCAAGGAAGGCAAGGGAAAGCAAGGCAAGGCAAGTATAACGGAAGGCACGGCACGGAGAGGGAAGGCAAAGCAAGGCAAGGCAAGCAAGGCTATGGCAAGGGGAAACAAGGCAAAGGCACGGCAACGCAAGGCTAGGCAATGCACGGCAAGGCAAGGAAAGGGTAACGCAAGGCAAGGCATGGTCAGGAAGGCAAGGCTAAGGCACGACAACGCAAGGCTAGGCAATGCACGGGAAGGCAAGCAAAGGGTAACGGAATGCAAGGAATGCAAGGGAAAGCAAGGCAAGGCAAGGGTAACGGAAAGCTCGGCACGGCAAGGGGAAACAAGGCTAAGGCACGACAACGCACGGCTAGGCAATGCACTGCAAGGCAAAGAAAGGGTAACGCTAGGCAAGGCACGGTCAGGCAAGGCAAGGCTAAGGCACGACAACGCAAGGCTAGGCAATGCACGGCATCACAAGGAAAGAATAACGGAAGGCAAGGAAGGCAAGGCAAAGCAAGGCAAGGCAAGGGTAACATAAGGCACGGCACGACAAGGGAAAGCAATGCAAGGCAAGGAAAGCAAGGCTATGGCAAGGGGAAACAAGGCCAAGGCACGACAACGCACGTCTAGGCAATGCATGGCAAGGCAAGGAAAGTTTAACGCAAGGCAAGGCATTGTCAGGCAAGGCAAGGCTAAGGCACGACAACGCAAGGCTAGGCAATGCCCGGGAAGGCAAGGAAAGAATAACGGAAGGCAAGAGAGGCAAGGCAAAGCAAGGCAAGGCACGGGTAACAGAAGGCACGGCACGACAAAGGAAGGCAAAGCAAGGCAAGGCAAGCAAGGCTATGGCAAGGTGAAACAAGGCTAAGGCACGACAACGCACGGCTAGGCAATGCACGGCAAGGCAAGGAAAGGGTAACGCAAGGCAAAGCACGGTCAGGCAAGGCAAGAATAAGGCACGACAACGCAACGTTAGGCAATGCACGGCAAGGCATTCAAAAAGTAACGGAAGGCAAGGAAGGCAAGGGAAAGCAAGGCAAGGCAAGGGTAACGGAATGCACGGCACGGCAAGGGGAAACAAGGCTAAGGCACGACAACGCACGGCTAGGCAATGCACGGCAAAGTAAGGAAAGGGTAACGCAAGGCAAGGCACGGTCTGGCCAGGCAAGCCTAAGGCACGACAATGCAAGACAAGGCAATGCACGGCAAGGAAAGGAAAGAGTAACGGAAGGCAAGGAAGGGAAGGCAAAGCTAGGGAAGGCAAGGGTAACGGAAGGCACGGCACGGCATAGGAAGGGAAGGCAAGGCAAGGCAAGCAAGGCTATGGCAAGGGGAAACAAGGCTAAGGCACGACAACGCACGGCTAGGCAATGCACAGCAAGGGAAGGAAAGGGTAACGCAAGGCAAGGCACGGTCAGGCAAGGCAAGACTAAGGCACGACAACGCACGGCTAGGCAATGCACGGCAAGGCAAGGAAAGGGTAACGTAAGGCACGGCACGGTCAGGCAAGGGAAGAATAAGGCACGACAACGCAAGGTTAGGCAATGCATGGCAAGGCAAGTAAACAGTAACGGAAGGCAAGGAAGGCAAGGGAAAGCAAGGCAAGGCAAGTATAACGGAAGGCACGGCACGGAGAGGGAAGGGAAAGCGAGGCAAGGCAAGCAAGGCTATGGCAAGGGGAAACAAGGCTAAGGCACGGCAACGCACGGCTAGGCAATGCACGGCAAGGCAAGGAAAGGGTAACGCAAGGCAAGGAACGGTCACGCAAGTAAAGGCTGAGGCACGACAACGCAAGGCTAGGCAATGCACGGCAACGCAAGTCAAGACTAACGGAAGGCAAGGAAGGCAAGGCAAAGCAAGGCAAGGCAACGTTAACGCAAGGCACGGCATGGCAAGGGAAGGCAAAGCAAGGCAAGGCAAGCAAGGCTATGGGAAGGGGAAACAAGGTTAAGGCACGACAACACACGGCTAGGCAATGCACGGCAAGGCAAGGAAAGGTTAACGGAAGGCAAGGCACGGTCAGCCCAGGCAAGGCTATGGCACGACAACGCAAGGCTAGGCAATGCTTGGCAAGGCAAGGAAAGAGTAACGGAAGGAAAGGACGGCAAGGCAAAGCCAGGCTGTGGCAAGGGGAAACAAGGCTAAGGCACGACAACGCATGGTTGGCAAAGAACGGAAAGGCAAGGAAAGGGTAACGCAAGGCAAGGCACGGTCAGGCAAGGCAAGGCTAAGGCACGACAACGCAAAGGCTAAGCAATGCACGGCAAGGCAAGCAAAGAGTAACGGAAGGCAAGGAAGGAAAGGGAAAGCAAGGCAATTCAAGGGTAACGGAAGACTCGGCACGACAAGGGGAACTAAGGCTAAGTCACGACAACGCACGGCTAGGCAATTCGCGGCAAGGCAAGGAAAGGGTAATGCAAAGCAAGGCACGGTTAGGCAAGGCAAGGCTAATGCACGACAACGCACGGCTAGGCAATGCACGGCAAGGCAAGGAAAGGGTAACGCAAGGCAAGGCACGGTCAGGCAAGGCAAGGCTAAGGCACGACAACGGAAGGCTAGGCAATGCACGGGAAGGCAAGGAAAGAATAACGGAAGGCAAGGAAGGAAAGGGAAAGCTAGGGAAGGCAAGGGTAACGGAAGGCACGGCACGTCAAGGGAAGGCAAAGCAAGGCAAGGCAAGCAAGGCTATGGCAAGGTGAAACAAGGCTAAGGCACGACAACGCACGGCTAGGCAATGCACGGCAAGGCAAGGAAAGAGTAATGGAAGAAAAGGACGGCAAGGCAAAGCAAGGTTATGGCAAGGGGAAACAAGGCTAAGACACGACAACGCACGACTAGGCAATGCACGGAGAGGCAAGGAAAGGGTAACGCAAGGCAAGGCACGGTCAGGCAAGACAAGGCTAAGGCACGACAACGCAAAGGCTAAGAAATGAACGGCAAGGCAAGCAAAGAGTAACGGAAAGCAAGGAAGGAAAGGGAAAGCAAGGCAAAGCAAGCGTAACGGAAAGCACGGCACGGCAAGGGGAAACAAGGCTAAGGCACGACAACGCACGGCTAGGCAATGCACGGCAAGGCAAGGAAAGGGTAACGCAATGCAAGGCACGGTCACGCAAGGCAAGGCTAAGGCACGATAATGCAAGGCTAGGCAATGCACGGCAAGGCAAGGAAAGAGTAACGCAAGGCAAGGCAAGGTCAGGCAAGGCAAGGGTAAGGCACGACAACACAAGGCTAGGCAATGCATGGCAAGGCAAGTAAAGAGTAACGGAAGGAAAGGATGGCAAGGCCAAGCAAGGAAAGGCAAGGGTAACAGAAGTCACGGCACGGCAAGGGAAGGCAAAGCAAGGCAAGGCAAGCAAGGCTATGGCAAGGTGAAACAACGCTAAGGGAAGACAATGCACGGTTAGGCAATGCACGGCAAGGCAAGGAAAGGGTAACACAAGGCAAGGCACGGTCAGGCAAGGCAAGAATAAGGCACGACAACGCAAGGTTAGGCAATGCACGGCAAGGCAAGCAAAAAGAAACGGAAGGCAAGGAAGGCAAGGGAAAGCAAGGCAAGGCAAGGGTAACGGAAGGCACGGCACGGCAAGGGGAAAGAAGGCTAAGGCACGACAACGCAAGGCTAGGCAATGCACGGCAATGCAAGGAAAGGGTAACGCAAGGCAAGGCACTGTCAGGCGAGGGAAAGCTAATGCACGACAACGCAAGGCTAGGCAGTGCACGGCTAGGCAGGGAAAGAATAACGGAAGGCAAGGAAGGAAAGGGAAAGCTAGGGAAGGCAAGGGTAACGGAAGGCACGGCACGTCAAGGGAAGGCAAAGCAAGGCAAGGAAAGCAGGGCTATGGCAAGGTGAAACAAGGCTAAGGCACGACAACGCACGGCTAGGCAATGCACGGCAAGGCAAGGAAAGAGTAATGGAAGAAAAGGACGGCAAGGCAAAGCAAGGTTATGGCAAGGGGAAACAAGGCTAAGGCACGACAACGCAAGGCTAGGCAATGCACGGCAAGGCAAGCAAAAAGAAACGGAAGACAAGGAAGGCAAGGCAAAGCAAGGCAAGGCAAGGGTAACCGAAGGCACGGCACAGCAAGGGAAGGTAAAGCAAGGCAAGCAAGCAAGGCTATGGCAAGGTGAAACAAGGCTAAGGCACGACAACGCACGGCTAGGCAATGCACGGCAAGGCAAGGAAAGGGTAACGCAAGGCAAAGCACGGTCAGGCAAGACAAGGCAAATGCACGACAACCCAAGGCTAGGCATTGCACTACACGGCAAGGAAAGAGTAAAGGAAGACAAGGAAGGCAAGGCTAAGCAAGGCAAGGCAAGGGGAAACAAGGCTAAGGCACGACAACGTACCGCTCGGCAATGCACGGCAAGGCAAGGAATGGGTAACGGAAGGCAAGAAAGGCAAGGGAAAGCAAGGCAAGCAAGGGTAACGGAAGGAACGGCACGGCAAGGGGAAACAAGGCTAAGGCACGACAACGCACGGCTAGGCAATGCACGGCAAGACAAGGAAAGGGTAACGCAAGGCAAGGCACGGTCAAGCAAGGCAAGGTTAAGGCACGACAACGCAAGGCTAGGCAATGCACGGCAAGGCAAGGAAAGAATAACGGAAGGCAAGGAAGGAAAGGCAAAGCAAGGCAAGGCAAGGGTAACGGAAGGCACGGCACGGTAAGGGAAGGCAAAGCAAGTGAAGGCAAGCAAGGCTATGGCAAGGCGAAGCAAGGATAAGGCACGACAACGCACGGCTAGGCAATGCACGGCAAGGCAATTAAAGAGTAACGGAACGCAAGGCTATGGCAAGGGGAAACAAGGCTAAGGCACGACAAGGCACGGCTAGGCAATGCACGCCAAGGCAAGGAAAGGGTAACGCAAGGCAAGGCACGGTCAGGCAAGGCAAGGCTAAGGCACGACAACGCAAGGCTAGGCAATGCACGGCAAGGCAAGGAAAGAATAACGGAAGGCAAGGAAGGCAAGGCAAAGCAAGTAAAGGCAAGGGTAACGGAAGGCACGGCACGGCAAGGGGAAACAAGGCTAAGGCACGACAACGAACTGCTAGGCAATGCACGGCAAGGCAAGGAAAGGCTAATGCAAGGCAAGGCACGGTCAGCCAAGGCAAGGCTAAGGCACGACAACGCAAGGCTAGGCAATGCATGGCAAGGCAAGTAAACAGTAACGGAAGGCAAGGAAGGCAAGGGAAAGCAAGGCAAGGCAAGTATAACGGAAGGCACGGCACGGAGAGGGAAGGCAAAGCAAGGCAAGGCAAGCAAGGCTATGGCAAGGGGAAACAAGGCTAAGGCACGGCAACGCACGGCTAGGCAATGCACGGCAAGGCAAGGAAAGGGTAACGCAAGGCAAGGCACGGTCACGCAAGGAAAGGCTGAGGCACGACAACGCAAGGCTAGGCAATGCACGGCAACGCAAGTCAAGACTAACGGAAGGCAAGGAAGGAAAGGCAAAGCAAGGCAAGGCAAGGTTAACGCAAGGCACGGCATGGCAAGGGAAGGCAAAGCAAGGCAAAGCAAGCAAGGCTACGGGAAGGGGAAACAAGGTTAAGGCACGACAACACACGGCTAGGCAATGCACGGCAAGGCAAGGAAAGGTTAACGGAAGGCAAGGCACGGTCAGCCCAGGCAAGGCTATGGCACGGCAACGCAAGGCTAGGCAATGCTTGGCAAGGCAAGGAAAGAGTAACGGAAGGAAAGGACGGCAAGGCAAAGCCAGGCTGTGGCAAGGGGAAACAAGGCTAAGGCACGACAACGAACTGCTAGGCAATGCACGGCAAGGCAAGGAAAGGCTAATGCAAGGCAAGGCACGGTCAGCCAAGGCAAGGCTAAGGCACGACAACGCAAGTTTACGCAATGCATGGAAAGGCAAGTAAACAGTAAAGGAAGGCAAGGAAGGCAAGGGAAAGCAAGGCAAGGCATGTATAATGGAAGGCACGGCACGGAGAGGGAAGGCAAAGCAAGGCAAGGCAAGCAAGGCTATGGCAAGGTGAAACAACGCTAAGGCAAGACAATGCTCGGTTAGGCAATGCACGGCAAGGCAAGGAAATGGTAACACAAGGCAAGGCACGGTCAGGCAAGGCAACAATAAGGCACGACAACGCAAGGTTAGGCAATGAACCACAAGGCAAGTAAAAAGAAACGGAAGGCAAGGAAGGCAAGGGAAAGCAAGGCAAAACAAGGGTAACGGAAGGCACGGCACGGCAAGGGGAAAGAAGGCTAAGGCACGACAATGCAAGGCTAGGCAATGCACGGCAAGGCAAGGAAAGGGTAACTCAAGGCAGGGCAGGGTCAGGCAAGGCAAGGCTAAGGCACGACAACGAAAGGCTAGGCAATGCACGGCAAGGCAAGCAAAGGGTAACGGAAGGCAAGGAAGGCAAGGGAAAGCAAAGCAAGTCAAGGGTAACGGAAGGAACGGTACGGCAAGGGGAAACAAGGCTAAGGCAGGAAAACGCACGGCTTGGCAATGCACGGAAAGACAAGGAAAGGGTAACGCAAGGCAAGGCAAGGTTCAGGCACGACAACGCAAGGATAGGCAATGCACGGCAAGGCAATTAAACAGTAACCGAAGGCAAGGAAGGCAAAGCAAACCAAGGCTATGGCAAGGGGAAACAAGGCTAAGGCACGACAAGGCACGGCTAGACAATGCACGGCAAGGCAAGGAAAGGGTAAGGCAAGGAAAGGCACGGTCAGGCAAGGCAAGGCTAAGGCACGACAACGCAAGGCCAGGCAATGCACGCCAAGGAAAGCAAATGGTAACGGAAGGCAAGGAAGGCAAGGAAAAGCAAGGCAAAGCAAGGGTAACGGAAGGAACGGCACGGCAAGGGGAAACAAGGCTAAGGCACGACAACGCACGGCTAGGCAATGCACGGCAAGGCAAGGAAAGGGTAACGCAAGGAAAGGCACGGTCAGGCAAGGCAAGGATAAGGCACGACAACGCAAGGCTAGGCAATACACGGCAACGCAATTCAAGAGTAACGAAAGGCAAGTTAGGCAAGGAAAAGCAAGGCAAGGCAAGGGTAACGCTAGGCACTGCACGGCAAGGGAAGGCAAAGCAAGGCAAGGCAAGGCAAGGCACCGCCAGCCAAGGCAAGGCTAAGGCACGACAACGCAAGGCTCGGCATTGCTCGACAAGGCAAGGAAAGAGTAACAGAAGGAAAGGAAGGCAAGGCAAAGCAAGGCAAGGCAAGTGTAACGGAAGGCACGGTACTGCAATGGGAAACAAGGCTAATGCAGGAGAACGCACGGCTAGTAAATGCATAGTAAGTCAAGGAAAGGGTAAACCAAGGCAAAGAACGGTCAGGCAAGGCAAGGATAAGTCACGACAACGCAAGGCTAGGCAATGCACGGCAAGGTAATTAAAGAGTAAAGGAAGGAAAGGACGGCAAGGCCAAGCCAGGCTATGGCAAGGGGAAACAAGGGTAAGGCACGAAAACCCACGCCTAGACAATGCACGGCAAGGCAAGGAAAGGGTAACGCAAGGCAAGGCACGGTCAGGAAGGCAAGGCTAAGGCACGACAACGCAAGGCTAGGCAATGCACAGCAAGGCAAGTAAAAAGAAACGGAAGGCAAGGAAGGCAAGGGAAAGCAAGGCAAGGCAAGGGTAACGGAAGGCACGGCACGGCAAGGGGAAACAAGGCTAAGGCACGACAACGCACGGCTAGACAATGCACGGCAAGGCAATCAAAGGGCAACGCAAGGCAAGGCAGGGTCAGGCAAGGCAAGGCTAAGGCACGACAACGAAAGGCTAGGCAATGCACGGCAAGGCAAGCAAAGGGTAACGGAAGGCAAGGAAGGGAAGGGAAAGCAAGGCAAGGCAAGTGTAACGGAAGGAACGGTACGGCAAGGGGAAACAAGGCTAAGGCAGGAAAACGCACGGCTAGGCAATGCACGGCAAGACAAGGAAAGGGTAACGCAAGGCAAGGCAAGGTTAAGGCACGACAACGCAAGGCTACGCAATGCACGGCAAGGCAATTAAACAGTAACCGAAGGCGAGGAAGGCAAGGCAAAGCAAGGCTATGGTAAGGGGAAACAAGGGTAAGGCACGACAATGCAAGGCTAGGCAATGCACGGCAAGAAAAGCAAATGGTAACGGAAGGCAAGGAAGGCAAGGAAAAGCAACGCAAGGCAAGGGTAACGGAAGGAACGGCACGGCAAGGGGAAACAAGTCTAAGGCATGACAAGGCACGGTTAGGCAATGCACGGCAAGCCAAGGAAAGGGTAACGCAACGCAAGGCACGGTCAGGCAAGGCAAGGCTAAGGCACGACAACGCAAGGCTAGGCAATGCACGGCAAGAAAAGCAAATACTAACGGAAGGCAAGGAAGGCAAGGAAAAGCAACGCAAGGCAAGGGTAACGGAAGGAACGGCACGGCAAGGGGAAACAAGTCTAAGGCATGACAAGGCACGGTTAGGCAATGCACGGCAAGCCAAGGGTAACGCAACGCAAGGCACGGTCAGGCAAGGCAAGGCTAAGGCACGGCAACGCAAGGCTAGGCAATGCACGGCAAGGCAAGCAAAGGGTAACGGAAGGCAAGGAAGGCAAGGGAAAGCAAGGCAAGGCAAGGGTAACGGAAGGAACGGTACGGCAAGGGGAAACAAGGCAAAGGCAGGAAAACGCACGGCTAGGCAATGCACGGCAAGACAAGGAAAGGGTAACGCAAGGCAAGGCAAGGTTAAGGCACGACAACTCAAGGCCAGGCAATGCACGGCAAGGCAATTAAACAGTAAACGAAGGCAAGGAAGGCAAGGCAAAGCAAGGCTATGGCAAGGGGAAACAAGGCTAAGGAACGACAACGCAAGGCTAGGCAATGCACGGCAAGACAACCATACAGTAACGGAAGGCACGGCACGGCAAGGGAAGGCAAGGCAAGGCAAGGCAAGCAAGGCTATGGCAAGGGGAAACAAGGCTAAGGCACGACAACGCACGGCTAGGCAATGCAGGGCAAGGCAAGGAAAGGATAACGCAAGGCAAGGCACGGTCAGGCAAGACAAGGCTAATGCACGAGAACGCAAGGCTAGACAATCCACGGCACGGCAAGGAAAGAGTAACGGAAGACAAGGAAGGCAAGGTAAAGCTAGGCAACGCAAGGGTAACCGAAGGCACGGCACAGCAAAGGAAGGCAAAGCAAGGCAAGCAAGCAAGGCTATGGCAAGGGGAAACAAGGCTAAGGCACGACAACGCACGGCTAGGCAATGCACGGCAAGGCAAGGAAAGGGGAAGGAAGGCAAGGCACGGTCAGCCAAGGCAAGGCTAAGGCACGACAACGCAAGGCTAGGCAATGCACGGCAACGCAATTCAAGAGAAACGAAAGGCAAGGAAGGCAAGGCAAAGCAAGGCAAGGCAAGGGTAACGCAAGGCACGGCACGGAAAGGGAAGGCAAAGCAAGGCAAGGCAAGGCAAGGCACGGTCAGCCAAGGAAAGGCTAAGGCACGACAACGCAAGGCTCGGCATTGCTCGACAAGGCAAGGAAAGAGTAACAGAAGGAAAGGAAGGCAAGGCAAAGCAAGGCAAGGCAAGTGTAACGGAAGGCACGGCACGGCAATGGGAAACAAGGCTAACGCAGGACAACGCACGGCTAGTAAATGCACAGTAAGGCAAGGAAAGGGTAACGCAAGGCAAAGAACGGTCAGGCAAGGCAAGGCTAAGGCACGACAACGCAAGGCTAGGCAATGCACGGCAAGGCAAGCAAAGGGTACCGGAAGGCAAGGAAGGCAAGGCAAAGCAAGGCAAGGCAAGGGTAACAGAAGGCACGGCACGACAAGGGAAGGCAATGCAAGGCAAGGAAAGCAAGTTTATGGCAAGGGGAAACAAGGCCAAGGCACGACAACGCACGTCTAGGCAATGCATGGCAAGGCAAGGAAAGTTTAACGCAAGGCAAGGCATTGTCAGGCAAGGCAAGGCTAAGGCACGACAACGCAAGGCTAGGCAATGCCCGGGAAGGCAAGGAAAGAATAACGGAAGGCAAGGGAGGCAAGGCAAAGCAAGGCAAGGCACGGGTAACAGAAGGCACGGCACGACAAGGGAAGGCAAAGCAAGGCAAGGCAAGCAAGGCTATGGTAAGGTGAAACAAGGCTAAGGCACGACAACGCACGGCTAGGCCATGCACGGCAAGGCAAGGAAAGGGTAACGCAACGCAAGGCACGGTCAGGCAAGGCAAGGCTAAGGCACGACAACGCAACGTTAGGCAATGCACGGCAAGGCATTCAAAAAGTAACGGAAGGCAAGGAAGGCAAGGGAAAGCAAGGAAAGGCAAGGGTAACGGAATGCACGGCACGGCAAGGGGAAACAAGGCTAAGGCACGACAATGAACGGCGAGGCAAAGCACGGCAAGGCAAGGAAAGGGTAACGCAAGGCACGGCACGGTCAGGCAAGGCAAGGCTAAGGCACGACAACGCACGGCTAGGCAATGCACGGCAAGAAAAGCATATAGTAACGGAAGGCAAGGAAGGCAAGGGAAAGCAAGGCAAGGCAAGGGTAACGGATGGCACGGCACGGCAAGGGGAAACAAGGCTAAGGCACGACAACGCACGGCTAGGCAATGCACGACAAAGTAAGGAAAGGGTAACGCAAGGCAAGGCACGGTCTGGCCAGGCAAGGCTAAGGCACGGCAATGCAAGGCTAGGCAATGCACGGCAAGGCAAAGAAAGAGTAACGGAAGCCAAGGAAGGGAAGGCAAAGCTAGGCAAGGCAAGGGTAACGGAAGGCACGGCACGGCATAGGAAGGGAAGGCAAGGCAAGGCAAGGCAAGCAAGGCTATGGCAAGGGGAAACAAAGCTAAGGCACGACAACGCACGGCTAGGCAATGCACACCAAGGGAAGGAAAGGGTAACGCAAGGCAAGGCACGGTCAGGCAAGGCAAGGCTAATGCACGATAACGCAAGGCTAGGCAATGCACGGCAAAGCGAGGAAAGGGTAACGTAAGGCACCGTCAGACAAGGCAAGGCTAAGGCACGACAACGCAAGGTTAGGCAATACACGGCAAGACAAGCATATAGTAACGGAAGGCAAGGAAAGCAAGGGAAAGCAAGGCAAGGCAAGGGTAACGGATGGCACGGCACGGCAAGGGGAAACAAGGCTAAGGCACGACAACGCACGGCTAGGCAATGCACGGCAAAGTATGGAAAGGGTAACGCAAGGCAAGGCACGGTCTGGCCAGGCAAGGCTAAGGCACGACAATGCAAGGCTAGGCAATGCACGGCAAGGCAAGGAAAGAGTAACGGAAGGCAAGGAAGGGAAGGCAAAGCTAGGCAAGGCAAGGGTAACGGAAGGCACGGCACGGCATAGAATGGGAAGGCAAGGCAAGGCAAGGCAAGCAAGGCTATGGCAAGGGGAAACAAGGCAAAGGCACGGCAACGCACGGATAGGCAATGCACGGCAAGGCAAGGAAAGGGTAACGTAAGGCAAGGCATGGTCAGGAAGGCAAGGCTAAGGCACGACAACGCAAGCCTAGGCAATGCACGGGAAGGCAAGCAAAGGGTAACGGAATGCAAGGAATGCAAGGGAAAGCAAAGCAAGGCAAGGGTAACGGAAAGCTCGGCACGGCAAGGGGAAACAGGGCTAAGGCACGACAACGCACGGCTAGGCAATGCACGGCAAGGCAAAGAAAGGGTAACGCTAGGCAAGGCTCGGTCAGCCAAGGCAAGGCTAAGGCACGACAATGCAAGGCTAGGCAATGCACGGCAACGCAATTCAAGAGAAACGAAAGGCAAGGAAGGCAAGGCAAAGCAAGGCAAGGCAAGCGTAATGCAAGGCACGGCACGGAAAGGGAAGGCAAAGCAAGGCAAGGAAAGGCAAGGCACGGTCAGCCAAGGAAAGGCTAAGGCACGACAACGCAAGGCTCGGCATTGCTCGACAAGGCAAGGAAAGAGTAACAGAAGGAAAGGAAGTCAAGGCAAAGCAAGGAAGGCAAGTGTAACGGAAGGCACGGCACGGCAATGGGAAACAAGGCTAACGCAGGACAACGCACGGCTAGTAAATGCACAGTAAGGCAAGGAAAGGGTAACGCAAGGCAAAGAACGGTCAGGCAAGGCAAGGTTAAGGCACGACAACGCAAGGCTAGGCAATGCACGGCAAGGTAATTAAAGAGTAAAGGAAGGAAAGGACGGCAAGGCAAAGCCAGGTTATGGCAAGGGGAAACAAGGCTAAGGCACGACAAAGCACGGCTAGACAATGCACGGCAAGGCAAGGAAAGGGTAACGCAAGGCAAGGCACGGTAAGGCAAGGCAAGGCTAAGGCACGACAACGCAAGGCTAGGCAATGCACGGCATCACAAGGAAAGAATAACGGAAGGCAAGGAAGGCAAGGCAAAGCAAGGCAAGGCAAGGGTAACAGAAGGCACGGCACGACAAGGGAAGGCAATGCAAGGCAAGGAAATCAAGGCTATGGCAAGGGGAAACAAGGCCAAGGCACGACAACGCACGTCTAGGCAATGCATGGCAAGGCAAGGGAAGTTTAACGCAAGGCAAGGCATTGTCAGGCAAGGCAAGGCTAAGGCACGACAACGCAAGGCTAGGCAATGCCCGGGAAGGCAAGGAAAGAATAACGGAAGGCAAGGCACGGTAAGGCAAGGCAAGGCTAAGGCACGACAACGCAAGGCTAGGCAATGCACGGCATGGCAAGGAAAGAATAACGGAAGGCAAGGAAGGCAAGGCAAAGCAAGGGTAACAGAAGGCACGGCACGACAAGGGAAGGCAATGCAAGGCAAGGAAATCAAGGCTATGGCAAGGGGAAACAAGGCCAAGGCACGACAACGCACGTCTAGGCAATGCATGGCAAGGCAAGGGAAGTTTAACGCAAGGCAAGGCATTGTCAGGCAAGGCAAGGCTAAGGCACGACAACGCAAGGCTAGGCAATGCCCGGGAAGGCAAGGAAAGAATAACGGAAGGCAAGGGAGGCAAGGCAAAGCAAGGCAAGGCACGGGTAACAGAAGGCACGGCACGACAAGGGAAGGCAAAGCAAGGCAAGGCAAGCAAGGCTATGGTAAGGTGAAACAAGGCTAAGGCACGACAACGCATGGCTAGGCCATGCATGGCAAGGCAAGGAAAGGGTAACGCAACGCAAGGCACGGTCAGGCAAGGCAAGGCTAAGGCACGACAACGCAACGTTAGGCAATGCACGCAAAGGCATTCAAAAAGTAATGGAAGGCAAGGAAGGCAAGGGAAAGCAAGGAAAGGCAAGGGTAACGGTATGCACGGCACGGCAAGGGGAAACAAGGCTAAGGCACGACAATGAACGGCGAGGCAAAGGACGGCAAGGCAAGGAAAGGGTAACGCAAGGCAAGGCACGGTCAGGCAAGGCAAGGCTAATGCACGACAACGCACGGCTAGGCAATGCACGGCAAAGCGAGGAAAGGGTAACGCAAGGCACTGTCAGACAAGGCAAGGCTAAGGCACGACAACGCAAGGTTAGGCATTACACGGAAAGAAAAGCATATACTAACGGAAGGCAAGGAAGGCAAGGGAAAGCAAGGCAAGGCAAGGGTAACGGATGGCACGACACGGCAAGGGCAAACAAGGCTAAGGCCCGACAACGCACGGCTAGGCAATGCACGACAAAGTAAGGAAAGGGTAACGCAAGGCAAGGCACGGTCAGGCAAGGCAAGACTAAGGCACGACAACGCACGTCTAGGCAATGCACGGCAAGAAAAGCAAATGGTAACGGAAGGCAAGGAAGGCAAGGAAAAGCAAGGCAAGGCAAAGGTAACGGATGGCACGGCACGGCAAGGGGAAACAAGGCTAAGGCACGACAACGCACGGCTAGGCAATGCACGACAAAGTAAGGAAAGGGTAACGCAAGGCAAGGCACGGTCTGGCCAGGCAAGGCTAAGGCACGGCAATGCAAGGCTAGGCAATGCACGGCAAGGCAAAGAAAGAGTAACGGAAGCCAAGGAAGGAAAGGCAAAGCTAGGCAAGGCAAGGGTAACGGAAGGCACGGCACGGCATAGGAAGGGAAGGCAAGGCAAGGCAAGGCAAGCAAGGCTATGGCAAGGGGAAACAAAGCTAAGGCACGACAACGCACGGCTAGGCAATGCACACCAAGGGAAGGAAAGGGTAACGCAAGGCAAGGCACGGTCAGGCAAGGCAAGGCTAATGCACGATAACGCAAGGCTAGGCAATGCACGGCAAAGCGAGGAAAGGGTAACGTAAGGCACCGTCAGACAAGGCAAGGCTAAGGCACGACAACGCAAGGTTAGGCAATACACGGCAAGACAAGCATATAGTAACGGAAGGCAAGGAAAGCAAGGGAAAGCAAGGCAAGGCAAGGGTAACGGATGGCACGGCATGGCAAGGGGAAACAAGGCTAAGGCACGACAACGCACGGCTAGGCAATGCACGGCAAAGTATGGAAAGGGTAACGCAAGGCAAGGCACGGTCTGGCCAGGCAAGGCTAAGGCACGACAATGCAAGGCTAGGCAATGCACGGCAAGGCAAGGAAAGAGTAACGGAAGGCAAGGAAGGGAAGGCAAAGCTAGGCAAGGCAAGGGTAACGGAAGGCACGGCACGGCATAGAATGGGAAGGCAAGGCAAGGCAAGGCAAGCAAGGCTATGGCAAGGGGAAACAAGGCAAAGGCACGGCAACGCACGGCTAGGCAATGCACGGCAAGGCAAGGAAAGGGTAACGCAAGGCAAGGCATGGTCAGGAAGGCAAGGCTAAGGCACGACAACGCAAGGCTAGGCAATGCACGGGAAGGCAAGCAAAGGGTAACGGAATGCAAGGAATGCAAGGGAAAGCAAAGCAAGGCAAGGGTAACGGAAAGCTCGGCACGGCAAGGGGAAACAGGGCTAAGGCACGACAACGCACGGCTAGGCAATGCACGGCAAGGCAAAGAAAGGGTAACGCTAGGCAAGGCTCGGTCAGCCAAGGCAAGGCTAAGGCACGACAACGCAAGGCTAGGCAATGCACGGCAACGCAATTCAAGAGAAACGAAAGGCAAGGAAGGCAAGGCAAAGCAAGGCAAGGCAAGCGTAATGCAAGGCACGGCACGGAAAGGGAAGGCAAAGCAAGGCAAGGAAAGGCAAGGCACGGTCAGCCAAGGAAAGGCTAAGGCACGACAACGCAAGGCTCGGCATTGCTCGACAAGGCAAGGAAAGAGTAACAGAAGGAAAGGAAGTCAAGGCAAAGCAAGGAAGGCAAGTGTAACGGAAGGCACGGCACGGCAATGGGAAACAAGGCTAACGCAGGACAACGCACGGCTAGTAAATGCACAGTAAGGCAAGGAAAGGGTAACGCAAGGCAAAGAACGGTCAGGCAAGGCAAGGTTAAGGCACGACAACGCAAGGCTAGGCAATGCACGGCAAGGTAATTAAAGAGTAAAGGAAGGAAAGGACGGCAAGGCAAAGCCAGGCTATGGCAAGGGGAAACAAGGCTAAGGCACGACAACGCACGGCTAGACAATGCACGGCAAGGCAAGGAAAGGGTAACGCAAGGCAAGGCACGGTCAGGCAAGGCAAGGCTAAGGCACGACAACGCAAGGCTAGGCAATGCACGGCATCACAAGGAAAGAATAACGGAAGGCAAGGAAGGCAAGGCAAAGCAAGGCAAGGCAAGGGTAACAGAAGGCACGGCACGACAAGGGAAGGCAATGCAAGGCAAGGAAATCAAGGCTATGGCAAGGGGAAACAAGGCCAAGGCACGACAACGCACGTCTAGGCAATGCATGGCAAGGCAAGGGAAGTTTAACGCAAGGCAAGGCATTGTCAGGCAAGGCAAGGCTAAGGCACGACAACGCAAGGCTAGGCAATGCCCGGGAAGGCAAGGAAAGAATAACGGAAGGCAAGGGAGGCAAGGCAAAGCAAGGCAAGGCACGGGTAACAGAAGGCACGGCACGACAAGGGAAGGCAAAGCAAGGCAAGGCAAGCAAGGCTATGGTAAGGTGAAACAAGGCTAAGGCACGACAACGCATGGCTAGGCCATGCACGGCAAGGCAAGGAAAGGGTAACGCAACGCAAGGCACGGTCAGGCAAGGCAAGGCTAAGGCACGACAACGCAACGTTAGGCAATGCACGCCAAGGCATTCAAAAAGTAATGGAAGGCAAGGAAGGCAAGGGAAAGCAAGGAAAGGCAAGGGTAACGGTATGCACGGCACGGCAAGGGGAAACAAGGCTAAGGCACGACAATGAACGGCGAGGCAAAGCACGGCAAGGCAAGGAAAGGGTAACGCAAGGCAAGGCACGGTAAGGCAAGGCAAGGCTAAGGCACGACAACGCAAGGCTAGGCAATGCACGGCATCACAAGGAAAGAATAACGGAAGGCAAGGAAGGCAAGGCAAAGCAAGGGTAACAGAAGGCACGGCACGACAAGGGAAGGCAATGCAAGGCAAGGAAATCAAGGCTATGGCAAGGGGAAACAAGGCCAAGGCACGACAACGCACGTCTAGGCAATGCATGGCAAGGCAAGGGAAGTTTAACGCAAGGCAAGGCATTGTCAGGCAAGGCAAGGCTAAGGCACGACAACGCAAGGCTAGGCAATGCCCGGGAAGGCAAGGAAAGAATAACGGAAGGCAAGGGAGGCAAGGCAAAGCAAGGCAAGGCACGGGTAACAGAAGGCACGGCACGACAAGGGAAGGCAAAGCAAGGCAAGGCAAGCAAGGCTATGGTAAGGTGAAACAAGGCTAAGGCACGACAACGCATGGCTAGGCAATGCACGGCAAGGCAAGGAAAGGGTAACGCAACGCAAGGCACGGTCAGGCAAGGCAAGGCTAAGGCACGACAACGCAACGTTAGGCAATGCACGCCAAGGCATTCAAAAAGTAATGGAAGGCAAGGAAGGCAAGGGAAAGCAAGGAAAGGCAAGGGTAACGGTATGCACGGCACGGCAAGGGGAAACAAGGCTAAGGCACGACAATGAACGGCGAGGCAAAGCACGGCAAGGCAAGGAAAGGGTAACGCAAGGCAAGGCACGGTCAGGCAAGGCAAGGCTAATGCACGACAACGCACGGCTAGGCAATGCACGGCAAAGCGAGGAAAGGGTAACGCAAGGCACTGTCAGACAAGGCAAGGCTAAGGCACGACAACGCAAGGTTAGGCATTACACGGCAAGAAAAGCATATACTAACGGAAGGCAAGGAAGGCAAGGGAAAGCAAGGCAAGGCAAGGGTAACGGATGGCACGACACGGCAAGGGCAAACAAGGCTAAGGCCCGACAACGCACGGCTAGGCAATGCACGACAAAGTAAGGAAAGGGTAACGCAAGGCAAGGCACGGTCAGGCAAGGCAAGACTAAGGCACGACAACGCACGTCTAGGCAATGCACGGCAAGAAAAGCAAATGGTAACGGAAGGCAAGGAAGGCAAGGAAAAGCAAGGCAAGGCAAAGGTAACGGATGGCACGGCACGGCAAGGGGAAACAAGGCTAAGGCACGACAACGCACGGCTAGGCAATGCACGACAAAGTAAGGAAAGGGTAACGCAAGGCAAGGCACGGTCTGGCCAGGCAAGGCTAAGGCACGACAATGCAAGGCTAGGCAATGCACGGCAAGGCAAGGAAAGAGTAACGGAAGCCAAGGAAGGGAAGGCAAAGCTAGGCAAGGCAAGGGTAACGGAAGGCACGGCACGGCATAGGAAGGGAAGGCAAGGCAAGGCAAGCAAGGCTATGGCAAGGGGAAACAAGGCTAAGGCACGACAACGCACGGCTAGGCAATGCACAGCAAGGGAAGGAAAGGGTAACGCAAGGCAAGGCACGGTCAGGCAAGGCAAGACTAAGGCACGACAACGCACGGCTAGGCAATGCACGGCAAGAAAAGCAAATGGTAACGGAAGGCAAGGAAGGCAAGGAAAAGCAAGGCAAGGCAAAGGTAACGGAAGGAACGGCACGGCAAGGGGAAACAAGTCTAAGGCATGACAACGCACGGTTAGGCAATGCACGGCAAGCCAAGGAAAGGGTAACGCAACGCAAGGCACGGTCAGGCAGGGCAAGGCTAAAGCACGACAACGCAAGGCTAGGCAATGCACGGCAAGGCAAGCAAATGGTAACGGAAGGCAAGGAAGGCAAGGGAAAGCAAGGCAAGGCAAGGGTAACGGAAGGACCGGTACGGCAAGGGGAAACAAGGCTAAGGCAGGAAAACGCACGGCTAGGCAATGCACGGCAAGACAAGGAAATTGTAACGCAAGGCAAGGCAAGGTTAAGGCACGACAACGCAAGGCCAGGCAATGCACGGCAAGGCAATTAAACAGTAACCGAAGGCAAGGAAGGCAAGGCAAAGCAAGGCTATGGCAAGGGGAAACAAGGCTAAGGAACGACAACGCAAGGCTAGGCAATGCACGGCAAGACAACCATACCGTAACGGAAGGCACGGCATGGCAAGGGAAGGCAAGGCAAGGCAAGCAAGGCTATGGCAAGGGGAAACAAGGCTAAGGCACGACAACGCACGGCTAGGCAATGCAGGGCAAGGCAAGGAAAGGATAACGCAAGGCAAGGCACGGTCAGGCAAGACAAGGCTGATGCACGAGAACCCAAGGCTAGGCAATCCACGGCACGGCAAGGAAAGAGTAACGGAAGACAAGGAAGGCAAGGTAAAGCAAGGCAAGGCAAGTGTAACCGAAGGCACGGCACAGCAAAGGAAGGCAAAGCAAGGCAAGCAAGCAAGGCTATGGCAAGGGGAAACAAAGCTAAGGCACGAAAACGCACGGCTAGGCAATGCACGGCAAGGCAAGGAAAGGGTAACGCAAGGCAAAGCACGGTCATTCAAGGCAAGAATAAGGCACGACAACGCAACGTTAGGCAATTCACGGCAAGGCATTCAAAAAGTAACGGAAGGCAAGGAAGGCAAGGGAAAGCAAGGAAAGGCAAGGGTAACGGAATGCTCGGCACGGCAAGGGGAAACAAGGCTAAGGCACGACAATGAACGGCGAGGCAAAGCACGGCAAGGCAAGGAAAGGGTAACGCAAGGCAAGGCACGGTCAGGCAAGGCAAGGCTAATGCACGACAACGCACGGCTAGGCAATGCACGGCAAGGCAAGGAAAGGGTAACGCAAGGCAAGGCACGGTAAGGCAAGGCAAGGCTAAGGCAGGAAAACGCACGCCTTGGCAATGCACGGAAAGACAAGGAAAGGGTAACGCAAGGCAAGGCAAGGTTAAGGCACGACAACGCAAGGCTAGGCAATGCACGGCAAGGCAATTAAACAGTAACCGAAGGCAAGGAAGGCAAGGAAAAGCAAGGGTATGGCAAGGGGAAACAAGGCTAAGGCACGACAAGGTACGGCTAGGCAATGCACGGCAAGGCAAGGAAAGGGTAACGCAAGGAAAGGCACGGTCAGGCAAGGCAAGGATAAGGCACGACAACGCAAGGCCAGGCAATGCACGGCAAGGAAAGCAAATGGTAACGGAAGGCAAGGAAGGCAAGGAAAAGCAAGGCAAAGCAAGGGTAACGGAAGGAACGGCACGGCAAGGGGAAACAAGTCTAAGGCATGACAACGCACGGTTAGGCAATGCACGGCAAGGGAAGGAAAGGGTAAAGCAAGGCAAGGCAGGGTCAGGCAAGGCAAGGCTAATGCACGACAACGCAAGTCTAGAAAATGCACGGCAAGGTAAGGAAAGAATAACGAAAGGTAAGGAAGGCAAGGCAAAGCAAGGCAAGGCAAGGGTAACCGAAGGCACGGCACAGCAAGGGAAGGCAAAGCAAGGCAAGCAAGCAAGGCTATGGCAAGGGGAAACAAGGCTAAGTCACGACAACGCACGGCTAGGCAATGCACGTCAAGGCAAGGAAAGGGGAAGGCAAGGTAAGGCACGGTCAGCCAAGGCAAGGCTAAGGCACGACAACGCATGGCTAGGCAATACACGGCAACGCAATTCAAGAGTAACGAAAGGCAAGGAAGGCAAGGAAAAGCAAGGCAAGGCAAGGGTAACGGAAGGCACGGCACGGCAAGGGAAGGCAAAGCAAGGCAAGGCAAGGCAAGGCACCGCCAGCCAAGGCAAGGCTAAGGCACGACAACGCAAGGCTCGGCATTGCTCGACAAGGCAAGGAAAGTGTAACAGAAGGAAAGGAAGGCAAGTCAAAGCAAGGCAAGGCAAGTGTAACGGAAAGCACGGCACGGCAATGGGAAACAAGGCTAACGCAGGACAACGCACGGCTAATAAATGCACAGTAAGGCAAGGAAAGGGTAACGCAATGCAAAGAACGGTCAGGCAAGGCAAGGATAAGGCACGACAACGCAAGGCTAGGCAATGCACGGCAAGGTAATTAAAGAGTAAAGGAAGGAAAGGACGGCAAGGCCAAGCCAGGCTATGGCAAGGGGAAACAAGGCTAAGGCACGACAACGCACGGCTAGACAATGCACGGCAAGGCAAGGAAAGGGTAACGCAAGGCAAGGCACGGTCAGGCAAGGCAAGGCTAAGGCACGACAACGCAAGGCTAGGCAATGCACGGCATCACAAGGAAAGAATAACGGAAGGCAAGGAAGGCAAGGCAAAGCAAGGCAAGGCAAGGGTAACAGAAGGCACGGCACGACAAGGGAAGGCAATGCAAGGCAAGGAAATCAAGGCTATGGCAAGGGGAAACAAGGCCAAGGCACGACAAGGCACGTCTAGGCAATGCTTGGCAAGGCAAGGAAAGTTTAACGCAAGGCAAGGCATTGTCAGGCAAGGCAAGGCTAAGGCACGACAACGCAAGGCTAGGCAATGCCCGTGAAGGCAAGGAAAGAATAACGGAAGGCAAGGGAGGCAAGGCAAAGGAAGGCAAGGCACGGGTAACAGAAGGCACGGCACGACAAGGGAAGGCAAAGCAAGGCAAGGAAAGCAAGGCTATGGCAAGGGGCAACAAGGCTAAGGCACGACAACGCACGGCTAGACAATGCACGGCAAGGCAAGCAAAGGGCAACGCAAGGCAAGGCAGGGTCAGGCAAGGCAAGGTTAAGGCACGACAACGAAAGGCTAGGCAATGCACGGCAAGGCAAGCAAAGGGTAACGGAAGGCAAGGAAGGGAAGGGAAAGCAAGGCAAGGCAAGGGTAACGGAAGGAACGGTACGGCAAGGGGAAACAAGGCTAAGGCACGACAACGCACGGCTAGGCAATGCACGGCAAGGCAAGGAAAGGGTAACGCAAGGCAAGGCAAGGTTAAGGCACGACAACGCAAGGCTACGCAATGCACGGCAAGGCAATTAAACAGTAACCGAAGGCGAGGAAGGCAAGGCAAAGCAAGGCTATGGTAAGGGGAAACAAGGGTAAGGCACGACAATGCAAGGCTAGGCAATGCACGGCAAGAAAAGCAAATGGTAACGGAAGGCAAGGAAGGCAAGGAAAAGCAACGCAAGGCAAGGGTAACGGAAGGAACGGCACGGCAAGGGGAAACAAGTCTAAGGCATGACAAGGCACGGTTAGGCAATGCACGGCAAGCCAAGGAAAGGGTAACGCATCGCAAGGCACGGTCAGGCAAGGCAAGGCTAAGGCACGACAACGCAAGGCTAGGCAATGCACGGCAAGAAAATCAAATGGTAACGGAAGGCAAGGAAGGCAAGGAAAAGCAACGCAAGGCAATTGTAACGGAAGGAACGGCACGGCAAGGGGAATCAAGTCTAAGGCATGACAAGGCACGGTTAGGCAATGCACGGCAAGCCAAGGAAAGGGTAACGCAACGCAAGGCACGGTCAGGCAAGGCAAGGCTAAGGCACGACAAATCAAGGCTAGGCAATGCACGGCAAGGCAAGCAAAGGGTAACGGAAGGCAAGGAAGGCAAGGGAAAGCAAGGCAAGGCAAGGGTAACGGAAGGAACGGTACGGCAAGGGGAAACAAGGCAAAGGCAGGAAAACGCACGGCTAGGCAATGCACGGCAAGACAAGGAAAGGGTAACGCAAGGCAAGGCAAGGTTAAGGCACGACAACTCAAGGCCAGGCAATGCACGGCAAGGCAATTAAACAGTAAACGAAGGCAAGGAAGGCAAGGCAAAGCAAGGCTATGGCAAGGGGAAACAAGGCTAAGGAACGACAACGCAAGGCTAGGCAATGCACGGCAAGACAACCATACAGTAACGGAAGGCACGGCACGGCAAGGGAAGGTAAGGCAAGGCAAGGCAAGGAAGGCTATGGCAAGGGGAAACAAGGCTAAGGCACGACAACGCACGGCTAGGCAATGCAGGGCAAGGCAAGGAAAGGATAACGCAAGGCAAGGCACGGTCAGGCAAGACAAGGCTAATGCACGAGAACCCAAGCCTAGGCAATCCACGGCACGGCAAGGAAAGAGTAACGGAAGACAAGGAAGGCAAGGTAAAGCTAGGCAACGCAAGGGTAACCGAAGGCACGGCACAGCAAAGGAAGGCAAAGCAAGGCAAGCAAGCAAGGCTATGGCAAGGGGAAACAAGGCTAAGGCACGACAACGCAAGGCTAGGCAATGCACGGCAAGGCAAGGAAAGGGGAAGGAAGGCAAGGCACGGTCAGCCAAGGCAAGGCTAAGGCACGACAACGCAAGGCTAGGCAATGCACGGCAACGCAATTCAAGAGAAACGAAAGGCAAGGAAGGCAAGGCAAAGCAAGGCAAGGCAAGGGTAACGCAAGGCACGGCACGGAAAAGGAAGGCAAAGCAAGGCAAGGCAAGGCAAGGCACGGTCAGCCAAGGAAAGGCTAAGGCACGACAACGCAAGGCTCGGCATTGCTCGACAAGGCAAGGAAAGAGTAACAGAAGGAAAGGAAGGCAAGGCAAAGCAAGGCAAGGCAAGTGTAACGGAAGGCACGGCACGGCAATGGGAAACAAGGCTAACGCAGGACAACGCACGGCTAGTAAATGCACAGTAAGGCAAGGAAAGGGTAACGCAAGGCAAAGAACGGTCAGGCAAGGCAAGGCTAAGGCACGACAACGCAAGGCTAGGCAATGCACGGCAAGGCAAGCAAAGGGCAACGGAAGGCAAGGAAGGCAAGGCAAAGCAAGGCAAGGCAAGGGTAACGCAAGGCACGGCACGGAAAAGGAAGGCAAAGCAAGGCAAGGCAAGGCAAGGCACGGTCAGCCAAGGAAAGGCTAAGGCACGACAACGCAAGGCTCGGCATTGCTCGACAAGGCAAGGAAAGAGTAACAGAAGGAAAGGAAGGCAAGGCAAAGCAAGGCAAGGCAAGTGTAACGGAAGGCACGGCACGGCAATGGGAAACAAGGCTAACGCAGGACAACGCACGGCTAGTAAATGCACAGTAAGGCAAGGAAAGGGTAACGCAAGGCAAAGAACGGTCAGGCAAGGCAAGGCTAAGGCACGACAACGTAAGGCTAGGCAATGCACGGCAAGGCAAGCAAAGGGTACCGGAAGGCAAGGAAGGCAAGGCAAAGCAAGGCAAGGCAAGGGCAACAGAAGGCACGGCACGACAAGGGAAGGCAATGCAAGGCAAGGAAAGCAAGGTTATGGCAAGGGGAAACAAGGCCAAGGCACGACAACGCACGTCTAGGCAATGCATGGCAAGGCAAGGAAAGTTTAACGCAAGGCAAGGCATTGTCAGGCAAGGCCAGGCTAAGGCACGACAACGCAAGGCTAAGCAATGCCCGGGAAGGCAAGGAAAGAATAACGGAAGGCAAGGGAGGCAAGGCAAAGCAAGGCAAGGCACGGGTAACAGAAGGCACGGCACGACAAGGGAAGGCAAAGCAAGGCAAGGCAAGCAAGGCTATGGTAAGGTGAAACAAGGCTAAGGCACGACAACGCACGGCTAGGCCATGCACGGCAAGGCAAGGAAAGGGTAACGCAACGCAAGGCACGGTCAGGCAAGGCAAGGCTAAGGCACGACAACGCAACGTTAGGCAATGCACGGCAAGGCATTCAAAAAGTAACGGAGGGCAAGGAAGGCAAGGGAAAGCAAGGAAAGGCAAGGGTAACGGAATGCACGGCACGGCAAGGGGAAACAAGGCTAAGGCACGACAATGAACGGCGAAGCAAAGCACGGCAAGGCAAGGAAAGGGTAACGCAAGGCAAGGCACGGTCAGGCAAGGCAAGGCTAATTCACGACAACGCACGGCTAGGCAATGCACGGCAAAGCGAGGAAAGGGTAAAGCAAGGCACCGTCAGACAAGGCAAGGCTAAGGCACGACAACGCAAGGTTAGGCAATACACGGCAAGAAAAGCATATAGTAACGGAAGGCAAGGAAGGGAAGGGAAAGCAAGGCAAGGCAAGGGTAACGGATGGCACGGCACGGCAAGGGGAAACAAGGCTAAGGCACGACAACGCACGGCTAGGCAATGCACGACAAAGTAAGGAAAGGGTAACGCAAGGCAAGGCACGGTCTGGCCAGGCAAGGCTAAGGCACGGCAATGCAAGGCTAGGCAATGCACGGCAAGGCAAAGAAAGAGTAACGGAAGCCAAGGAAGGGAAGGCAAAGCTAGGCAAGGCAAGGGTAACGGAAGGCACGGCACGGCATAGGAAGGGAAGGCAAGGCAAGGCAAGGCAAGCAAGGCTATGGCAAGGGGAAACAAAGCTAAGGCACGACAACGCACGGCTAGGCAATGCACACCAAGGGAAGGAAAGGGTAACGCAAGGCAAGGCACGGTCAGGCAAGGCAAGACTAAGGCACGACAACGCACGGCTAGGCAATGCACGGCAAGAAAAGCAAATGGTAACGGAAGGCAAGGAAGGCAAGGAAAAGCAAGGCAAGGCAAAGGTAACGGAAGGAACGGCACGGCAAGGGGAAACAAGTCTAAGGCATGACAACGCACGGTTAGGCAATGCACGGCAAGGCAAGGAAAGGGTAACGCAAGGCAAGGCACGGTCAGGCAAGGCAAGGCTAATGCACGATAACGCAAGGATAGGCAATGCACGGCAAAGCGAGGAAAGGGTAACGTAAGGCACCGTCAGACAAGGCAAGGCTAAGGCACGACAACGCAAGGTTAGGCAATACACGGCAAGACAAGCATATAGTAACGGAAGGCAAGGAAAGCAAGGGAAAGCAAGGCAAGGCAAGGGTAACGGATGGCACGGCACGGAAGGGGAAACAAGGCTAAGGCACGACAACGCACGGCTAGGCAATGCACGGCAAAGTAAGGAAAGGGTAACGCAAGGCAAGGCACGGTCTGGCCAGGCAAGGCTAAGGCACGACAATGCAAGGCTAGGCAATGCACGGCAAGGCAAGGAAAGAGTAACGGAAGGCAAGGAAGGGAAGGCAAAGCTAGGCAAGGCAAGGGTAACGGAAGGAACGGCACGGCATAGGATGGGAAGGCAAGGCAAGGCAAGCAAGGCTATGGCAAGGGGA